>NC_068984.1:27650554-27652523 GCF_001194135.2 Octopus bimaculoides
TAGTAACAGATTAGGAATTAAATTTGCATACAGAATTTGATATATATGTTCAATGAATGCATGACTAAATACATTTTGCTATGAAATTTGATTTTACAGAAAGACATAGTTATGTAATGAAATTAAATCCAGTAGTTAAGTCACAAGATAATGAGGTTTTTGGTTGCTAAAATCAAAGATCGACCTGATCTACCCTAATTTTTATCAGATTCATCTGAAATTACTTCTTGTAGGCATGTTCTACAGAATATAAGACAAGCACTTCAACAACTCCAGTTCTGGACAGGTTGAGAATTGTGAGCTCCTAGTAATATTTTGTATCCCAAATACCAAACGTTAGTCTACACATGTCCCAGGACTCCAGCTAAGTCAAGGAGGCAAGCTGTGCAAAAATGTGTCTTACAGCTGATGACCACATTTTCTCATGATTGTCATCAAAGAATCTCTGTAGATGCAGAGGCCACACCATAATATCTTGCAGCACCTTTGAATCATGTGCTAATGTGACACAAAACCTCTTGGCCAGTGAAGCCTGACCATTCTATAATTAATAAAAGAATAGATGTTCACTCATGGTCGTATGTTTTTTGGTTAAGATGATCTTCAGCAATGTCACCAAATAAAATACAGATGCTGAAATGAGAGAAAATTGTGAGGAGAAAGTAGAAACAGCAACAGATAAAGGGTTGCTGAAAAGTTCCTGGTTTTGGGGAGGGGAAAATACAGGGGAATCAGTTAATAATGTTTTTATTCAACATATTCTCTTCTCGGATTCACACACTGATTGCAGCAGTCCTTCAGTTTTTCTAAGCCCTGTAAAAGAACTAGATAGGTTAGGCCTCCAACCAGACCTTTTGTGATATCTTTTAAACCAGGAATTTTTCAGCACTCCCTTATAAATTGTGAATGGTGTAGCAATGGCAAGAAACTCACACATGGCTTATACATTAAAACCTGAATAGAGCAGAAATAGACAAAGAAAATTTACAAGACTAAATGAGAGGTGCAGAACTCAAAATTGAATATGAACTTTTGATAACAGCAGAGAATCAGAACCTTCCCACCAGAAACATTTGAAAGCATAGAATGAAGCAGAATAACTTAAGTAAACACAAAATACATGGTTTTTAGAGAGAAACAACTGACCACTTTGGTTATACAGTCTTAGTGAAGAAAGAATACATCTGCAGATAAACAAAGTTGAGGCTTTTATACAACAGAATTAGGATAGCATTATGTAATAGCAAAAGAAATGTGGAGGCATCAAATTACAACAAAAGATCTGAGAGAATTACAAAACAGCAATACTTTGTAACAAACCAATCTATACTGACAGTAATATCAAGAATAATCAGCTGTTGTTAAGGACTACCAAGGAAGGATATGCCTCCAAATCAAAGTATCACTTCCAGCAATAATAAACTATCTCCCAAAGAATTGGAGAAAACTAGTATCTGAGACTGCAAGCAAAAATAATCCCTAGATGCATTGGTAATGATTCAAAAACATGCTGCATATATATACATTCATATTATGTACATATCTAGCAGTATTAGGCAGACATATGAACAGTACTGACAATACAAAAGAAAATATAAGACAAAAGCCAGATTATGCACAGATATGAAGTCCACTAAGCTGCCCTTGGAAGTGTAGTGAATCTATACAATAAAACCACTGAATCATCATTATAATAATCATAATAATAATAATAATAATAATAATAATAATGATGATGATGATGATGATGATGATGATGATGATGATGATGATGATGATGATAATAATAATAATAATAATAATAATTCACAGGGCTGAAAGAATAATATTCACCGGGCTGAATAACAACATGGATGTGCTACACCGGGCTCCCTATACAAAAACAAATCTAATCCAATAACATCGATGGAATTAGGCAAAAGAACCGGTGGAAGATTTGAAGGAAGCAGTCTTTTAACGAAGATAATTT
>NC_068984.1:27653799-27656865 GCF_001194135.2 Octopus bimaculoides
ATAATAATAATAATAATAATAATAATAATAATAATAATAATGATAATAATAATAATAATAATTATTATTATTATTATTATTTAGCATTGCTTATAGTGTTCTATATTTTAGATGAAATGTTAAACATTTAATTTGCTGAGATTGAAAAATCCATTAAAAAAATATAGAAAAACAACATTAATTTCTGCAATTGTAAAAAGCATAATCTTTTACTTTTACAATATTTAATTATGAATGGTTCTTTTGAAGCATGATTTTCATTTTGCTTTCATCTTCTCTTTGATATTCATTAGGAAAATATTTTTTAATGATTTGCTATTTCAAATTAGTTGGGTGGCTGTTATTAATAACATACTAAAACTGGAAATTAATTTGTTGGCAGGTAAACAAACTTATTGACTATAGTTAATGTTAAAGAATTAACTAATTGAGTTGTGATCCCACTCTCACTTGTTTTAAAGGTTAAAAAGTTGAAAATTAACTCACAAAATAAATGTGAACTTAATCACTTGAACTAATAAAAATACAGTCATCATTTTAAACTTAATATTATAAATATTTTCGTGTAGATCTTGCCAAATTACATAATTCTCTTTCCATCATTCTAATTGTATGATAACCAATACTGTTCTTACTTTGTAATTAAATGGTTACCAGTATGAATGATATACAACTCTGAAGTGCTTCAAACATTTTGCTGGATGAACACAACCATAGATATGTACAGAGGACAAGCATAGATATGTGCAGAGAACACAACCATAGCTATGTCCACTTCTACTGTGGCTAACATTAGTACAGTCCACAGGAGTACAAGAATAGACTAGACAGTGAACAGAGTGCAATATATTTAGAATGTTAAGCTGCAACCCATAAAGTTTATCACTACATGTGAGATGGTATATGACAGAAATGTAATATATGTAGGAAGTTGACTTTGTAGGTTATATCTTGTCATTTGTCCAACTCCTCGCTGCCATAGGACAACATGATCAGGACTAACCTACTGCTATGATGTACAAAAGCATCTTAGATACTATGACTAAGAAAATGTTATTGTAGCCACAACTGCAACAATTAAAATATCAATAGAAACAACCATATAAGCTATGTAAACAACGTTATAAATATTGATTATTGTTCAATAATTGTGTCATAATATTTACTACAAAACATACTTAGGTTTTGTAATTAAGTTCCTGAAATAATTTTTAAAAAATGCAAATCACTAAAGATTATTGAAAAATAAATATGATCTCAGTGACAAGATAGAAATGGGGCAGTGAAAATTTTACTCCTCAAAAAATAAATGATAATTGAATATAACAGATTTCATGCATTCTAGATTGCTAACAAGGCCTTCACACAACGTAGTTACTTCAGTTTCAATATAGTCTCAGATCAGATCACTTGTTTGACAAGTACAGCTCCAACAAAAAAAAAAAAAAAAAAAAAAAAAGGAAATCTTAAAAGCTTTAACTGTGTATTAGCTGCTTAAACAAATCATTGTTATAAGAGTGAAGACATCATTTTACCAAATTTTGGAATGGTTTATTAATCCAAATAAACTTCAAAATGTAGCACTTTACAAATGGCATCTGACCAAACTAATGATATATTTCTCAGAAAATATATTTCAAAACTGAAAGAATATCCACAAATCAAATTATGAAAGATCATTAGAAAGCTTATTTGGATCAAAATAGAAGCACAATGTTAAAATATACTGATAGCTTATGCAAAATTTAGACAAACCTATTAATAAAGATCATGATAATTATCAACAGCTTATTAGTTTTGGTGGTAGACTTAATCTGTCATCCAGTTTAGCATGGCTTCCTGACCCACAATCACACACATTTTAAAAGCATTTGTATTTGATCTTCAGCCTGGAGATAACTCTTGCCTTTTCTCTCACTAGGAAAAAGACATAAGAGCTTTGTTTCCTTTCTTTCCCCGGTTAAGTTATAAAAAAAATTGAAAGCGACATCATTCATTTAAATAATGAACTGTTTTCCAAATGAAGTAGGTGGCATATCATTAGATGAGTTACTTTTATTCTGTCACAGATTTACAATAACCCCATGCCAGGCTATTACCTGTGACCTGCAGCAAGAATTTTTGAGTGAATGAAGTGAGTGAAGTGAGTGAGTAGTTGCTTTCAGCTGCCTGTAAAAGCACATTAATAAAAAGGCAAAAATTTATGATTACTCAGATCAAAAGGATTTGCAGTAGTTTAAAAGCATTTGCCCATAAAAATAAGGAGAGCTAAATGTTAATGTTACATCAGCCCATTGTTGTGTGATTAGTCTAAAAGAAAAGAAAATATTCTCAATGTTACTCAAGCTTCCGGGCTCATTGCTAGTAATTATGTGTGCAAAATTCCAAAATGCATTACTTGCTCTTTATTTGTTATGTCAATAAGGAGTAAAATGAAAAATGTTGATATTTTTATGACAGATTTACCAATGACAATATATATATATATATATATATATATATATATATATGATCTTGTCAGCTATACAGTATAGTAAGGTCAGTTGGCCACTGTCTGAGAAAAGCAGTGCTATGACACAATTCACTCTACCAGAATTTGGAAATGATATGCTGTACCACTTGGCATTCACACTGGAAGCTTCAATATGAACATTTCAGAATGTTTTGAGCGCAATCTGAGAACATTTACTGAGAGTGATAAAAATCAAACATCCAGTGAACATCATTGTGTTTAGAGTGATCACTAGTGATGGCTATGTTAAGCCTCCATTCATCTCCCCATACGGCCTCAGACTCATCATGGAGACCTACATCAAGGGCCTGGAGGAGGTAGTGATGACCCTATGTCTGGCAACAAGACTCTGTACCATTCCACACGAGCAAGAGAACCCAGTCATGGCTGTCAGATTGTTTATGCAACCACGTCACCCCTAACATCTGGCCACCTGACTCCCCACACTGCAAACCCCTTGGTTAGTATGTGTAGGGTGCAGTTGATTGAGAGACCAAGCGAACTGCGGTCTCTTTTGCCGAACCGCTAAGTTACGGGGACGTAAACATACCAGC
>NC_068984.1:27657318-27664179 GCF_001194135.2 Octopus bimaculoides
AGTGAGTTCAAAACACCTCACTCCAAAGATTCCCTGCCCTATATATCTTTTTTTATATATATATATATATATATATATACATTTACGACAGGATTCTTTCAGTTTCCATCTACCAAATCCACTCACAAGGCTTTGGTCAGCCCAAGGCTATAGTAGAAGACACTTGCCCAAGGTGCCACACAGTGGAACTGAACCCGGAACCATGTGGTTGGTAAACAAGCTACTTACCACACAGCCACTCCTGCGTTGTGTCTTAATTTTTTAAATAATCGATTACGTAAATGTCTCACATTCTATATCCATTTTCTATAAAACAACCAACTCCAAGTCTTACCTCAACTTCAACTTTTCCCACCCCAATGACACTAAATCTCCTATCACCTACTCACAGTTCCTATCTATGCTGCTTCTGTAGCCACAATCATGATTTTGAAACCTTATATCCTGTGATGGCCCTTCAATTCATGCATCATGTTTGTCAATAATGTTCTCTGCACGTATGTCATTGACTGAATCTCTGCATCTACACCATGAATGGGAGAGCTCTGACTATGAATACTAACTAAATACTCCATTCACTTGACAACCTCCGTGTCATAGTGGTCAGCAAAGAGAACTTCCCAGAATTACTCCCTAACATCATCATCAGACTGGAGCTAATAAAGGATCCTATATGTGGTCATCCAAATTGCTAGAAATAGCCATCAAATTATTCTCAACTCTGTCTCCCATCAAGCGTACATTGCTCAATGTAGTACTTGTTAAACTAAATGATTTGATGGTCAAGGCTGAAGCACTTTTGATCATAAATCAGATCAATCAAGGTTGATCTGAAGCTAAACAATAACAATTCCATTATATTGAATGAAATCTATAGAGAAATCAAGGTGAATACTTCATAGATACACTAAATGAAATAATTAGTGCAAATCTTTTGTAGCTATTATGCAAGGTCCTTTGCTTCCTCAATGTAGTTATGTTTTACTGCGACACATGCTTCTATGTTTTGCTTCATTTACCAGAAACAAACAAACAAGCAAAAAAAATCTGCTTTAGTTTTATATGAGTAATATGTGTTAAGCTTAGAAAATTGTTTTGGATGAATAACTTGCTAAATGACTCAGAACATTTCCCTGCTATTTGGACTTCAAGTAAATCTCTGAGGAGTTACAGCAAAGGCTCATTAAAGCAGAGGTCAGTGCTGGATGTGGATACAGACTGTCTTCTAGTGGTCTCTGATAGTAATCGAATAGTTGACAAGTAGAACAACATAAACGGGAAATAACAATTTCCGAAGCTGAAGAGACTAGCAGGAAATATAAAAATTGAATGATATGTTTGTATCTGGGGAGAAAAAGTACTTAGTATAATGGAATCCAGTTGCTTTAGAGGATGTTCAAGAAACAAGCAATACTTCAGGCAAAGGGAATAGTAATATATGTGAGTAAGTAGGTGGTTTAGTGTGTGAGTAAATGAGTGGATAAAATAGGTTACGGGGAAAGAGTGGTAGCTATTCAGGCAATAAAGGAAGAGAAAGAACGAAAGAGAAAGACAGGGAGAGAGGGAGACAGAGACAGAGAGACAAAGACAGACAGACAGAGATAGAAGGGGAGAGAGAAAGAGAGAGAGAGAGAGACAGAGAGAGAGACAGAAGGAGAGATAGAATCAGATAGTTGGACAAAGAGAAAGGTGTTTGAATAGGCATTGCTGTGTGGGAAGAAGCTTGCTTGCCAGCCACATGGTTCCAGGTTCAGTCCTGCTGCATGGCACCTTGGGCAAGTGTCTTCTGCTATAGCCTCAGGCTAACCAAAGACTTGTGAGTTGATTTGGGAGGCGGAAACTGAAAGAAGCTCATTGCACATATATATATATATATATATGTATGTATAAGGGATGACCACTAGGTGGACATCTACTATGCTAGAAAGAGGTCATCAACAATCCAACCACAAAGAAAAGTAATGTTCTCCAGAAAAATTTCGCAAAGCACCAGAACAGGACAAAATGAGAAATATACAGAATAAAGAATTATCTATGTACTGCAGGTTCGAACATTAACATTTTACTTACGTAATGACATCTGTGTTCTCATCAGCATAGACGTTCTACAATCAATATAATTTGCAGAATTATACACGAATTGTCTTCATGAAATAAGACTTTAGGTCACTTGGTTTTAAATTGAATTAATATTCAATTTATCACACTATCTATATAAATAACAATTTAAATAGTTATGTTCTCCAGCCGGCAACATATACTGCAGTGAATTATTCTCTGCAGAATTATTTCCGGAATTTTGCACACTGGAGCTGAGGCATTTTGAAAAATAGCCCCAATGTAATCGGTAGAACTATATGCAACTGACCCTACTATACTGTGTAGTCAAGAAAATCAAAAGCAAACAATGTGCATGCACAAAATTAGAGTATAAAATGACGACAAATTACCTATCGTACCCTGTATATATATATATATATATATATATATATATATATATACATATGTATGTATTTGAACACATGAATTCACATCAAGAATCTAGCAAATCAAATAAAAAAACGAAGTATTGTACACATAAATATTATATATATTTATGCATATGTATCTGTATGTGTGTGTGTGTGTGTATTTGAGAGAAAGTGACAGGCTAGATATAGGAAAGAGAGAATAAAAGAAAAGATAGTTTCTAATGAAAGAAAATCATAGCAGAGAGATTAAAAGACAATTATAGGAATGAATAGAAGAGCATGAAATAATGTTTGAATGGAGACGAAGAAAGGAAAAAAAAAATGCATTTGAAAGAATGAACACAGAAATAAATTATTAGCCAGAAATGAAATAATATATGGGAGTATTTAGGAAAAATATAGAAAGAAATATGAAGAAAGCAATATTTTATCAGCTTTCATTTTGAAGCCATTACTTTTATTGGTAACACCAGTCTTTAATTCTTTATGTTCTATACACTATTATTAGTTAGTAAGTTATGATTTCATAGTAGAACTTATGAATCTGTCGACTAATTATGGAATAATATACAAAAAAGAACAAATTTTAAAAACTGATAGTATATTCAGACTAACATATCGGGAATTACAGACATTATCACTCAAATGGAAAAGATTAATTTGTTTAATTAAGGAAGAAAAAACATCCGTGACATAAGGTTTTCATAGAAAAACAACTAAAATAATGATACACCCCACATTCCTTGTAGTAGATAACATAAAATTAAGTACATGATATTGAACAGTTAAAATGTTTCATACTGTATCAAAGGAAAATATTTTAAAATATGATTATAAAAAAATATGAACAAGAAGAAAAATCTGGTTAAAATGCTTTTATGATACTGTACCAGATGCAAGTACCACAAAATAAGATAAAGTGGTGAGATTTGCTACATACTTTTAAAAAAGCATGAGAACAGTAAATTTTTATGGCTTCTATCTGATGAAGCAAATGTAAATATAACAGAATGTTTCAGGAAAATAAAAATAATCTTTTATAATATAGAATGGTACAGAATGCCCATATCAAAACTGAGCATAATAAAACTGTGTTATCTAAAATATTTTTCTTTACATTAGATAATATTTATGTAAGATATGTTATTTATTTAATTATATTTCTAGAATGTTAATGAGATGAGTATGGCCAAGTGATTAAGAAATTTGATTCATGACCTTATGGTTTGGGGTTCAGTCCTACTGCCATGTAGCACCTTACATAAGTGTCCTTTATATCCCTAGGGCCTATGAATGCCTTCAGAGCAAATATGGTAGTGTTTCTGTGTCAGTCCACTTGGCGTATATATATGCATATGTACACACACACACATCCAGTATATGCAACTCAGACAATATTAGAGTAAAATAGCCAGCTATGTATCACAATTAATGCATATAAACCATTGGTATGCCAATTACTGTAGTATTTGTCCTGAGATTACATCTTTTATGGACGTGCTGTGTTAAAAACAATAACTATTAGAAGGAGACAAGAACTCATCCTAGCAGCAGCAGCAATTAAGAATGTTAGCTCCATTTTGACCTTTTAGGCATTTTCAAATAATATGTACTAACAGCCTGCCACATGCCTAATTGAGAATTCCCACAAAAAGGTGTTCTTGTGTTCTTGCTAGTTGCTACTAGGGTAAGATTTTATCTCACTTCAATAGTCATTGCATTTTTAACACGGCACATTTTGAAGAAATGTTGTCTCAGAATGAATACCACAGTAACGAAGTGTAAATAAATAGATGCCTATTTTAATTTAATACTTCTCTAGTTGCATACACCAGATGATTTTCAGCTGAGGAGCTATTCAAAACACAAGTAAATGATTTTACTCCCTGTTTCTTGTATCAGACAATGACATGGCTACCAACTTCTGTAATGGTACAACAACAAGCACTCATTACAGCCAGTAAAGTGGTTAATGTTAAGAAAGGCATCTAGCTATAAAACTGAAGTGAAAAATGAAATACAAGTGAAATAAGACTTCCAAATCTGTCTCCTTGAGTGGCACTCTTTGAAAACATAGTCACTTCAACCATGGCAACCTGTCCAATACATGGTGGCATGGAAAGTGGACATAAAATGATGATGAGGAGAAGGAGGAAGATGATGATAATTATTGCCATAGCATCTCATTTTCATAAGTGAATTTTAAATTATATTCTTGATATTTATTTAGGCCATTTGTGTAGTTTTGGAAAGATCTTTTTCATAGTAAATTGTGTGTGCATCACTTCTTATATAATGTTATTTCAAAATATGATCAGTTTCTATGCTTCAGTGTATACATAGAGCAAAACACATTAATAATTTTCTTCATAATTTCAATGATGAAAGTGTTGTGTGACAATAAACACCTATGAGAAACTGTCTGCTCAGAGTACAGTACATCTGGAGACATAATATATTATGTATTCATTTCAGTATTTCTGTATGTAGCTAGATTATTTTTGAAAGTGTCACTTAGTATTAGTGTTATATGTTTATACACACACACACACACACAGAGCTAAATAGATTCATACATACATACATACATACATATATATATATATTTATATATAATATACATGCATACATATATAAAGAATATGAGGGGTTTAGTTCACTTGTGATCTGAATGAACAGGTACGCTGTGTAAGTGCTTTAGTTGGTCAACCGTTAGGTTCCAAGATTACAGCTAAGGCTGAATTTAGGGATCTATGTTAGGGTTCTGTTATATAGCATGTATATATTATATTAGAAGAAAAATTAAAACCAAAACAGTTTATAAGGAATAAAATAGAAGAACAAAGAATAAAGAGTAAAAGTATTCTAATTATTTTTACTCTTTATTCTTCTATTTTACTACTTTATTCTATTTTATTCCTTATAAACTGTGAATTTCATTCCTTGTCAACTGTAAATTTTCCCCGTTTAAAATATTCGTACCTCGTCTCTGATGACGGAATACCCAGAGCATGGATATGCTAATCCACCACCAGAAACAACTGTAAAACATCAAATTCACCTCACCCTAATTAAATTATTCTAAATGACTTGAGATACTCATTCTGCCTTGGTTTTGATTTTTCCTCTGATAAAATACACACACACACACACACACACACATATTCGGTTGTTCTTTTACTCGTTTCAGTCATTTGAATGTAGCCATGCTGCAGTACCACCTTAAGAGGTTTTAGCTGAAGAAATTGACCTCCTCTGTTAGCTTAGTGTTTATTGTATCAGTTGGTTTGGCTGAACTGTGAGGTTAGGGAGACAAACCAAAATTGGTTGTGAAGTGATGGTGGGGGATAAACACAGACACAAACTCACACACATATATATGAATATATATATATATATATATATATATATATATATATATATATATATATATTTATATATTATACAATGGGCTTCTTTCAGTTTCCGTCTACCAAGTCCACTCACAAGGCTTTGATTGGGCTGAGCTAGAGTAGAAGACACATGCCTAAGGTGTCACACAGTGGTACTGAACCCGGAACCATGTAGTTGGAAAGCAAGCTTCTTACCACACAGCCATGCTATATATGTATATATGTATGTGTGTGTGTGTTTGTGTACATGTATATATAGTGATACAGATAAATAAATTTGGATTTGATTTATAAAATACAGATACATGCATATACACATATGTATATATATCTATATACATAGGGATATGTGGAGAGAGAAACAAAACCTGAAAATATTCATAAGATAAACACTCATGTATTTACATATAGATATTTATATATTTACAAAATAAATAAATTTACACAGAGTACAAACCATACAGAAAACTAAGGGGATAATGGGTGGTATTTTTAGTCCAACAGCTGTTTCTGGGTCCTTGGAATTTCACAATAGTCATAATGTTCATAATTGGCAGATGGAGTGTACAAAAATTCAAGGATGTGCAATCAGTTGAAAATGCATATAAACATTACTGTAACACCAACCTCCTTCATCAGGGTGCAAAGATCACCAAATAACTATTATCTCTTTTGTAAATATATAAATATCTATATGCATATAAATGACTGTTCATCTTCTGAATACATGTATATATCCTTATGTAGAGTTACATGTGTGTATGTATGTATCTATATTTTATATATCAAGCCAAAAGCATGTTTATCTGCATGACTATCTCCACCCAACTCTGCCCCCCCCCCCACACCCGGATTTCTCTTATAGACACTCTTTATCCTGTGGACCTAGTCTTTGATAAAGACTTTGGAGTGTAAGCTCAGATCATTTGAGCACTTATATATGTGTGTGCGTGTGTCTGTGTCTGTATGTGTCTCTCTCTCTCTCTCTCTCTCTCTCT
>NC_068984.1:27664582-27667069 GCF_001194135.2 Octopus bimaculoides
TATATATATATATATATATATATATATATATATATATATATATCTACAGTGACACTTGGATAATGTGTCTGTGCTTTGTTTAAAGAGTCATTTTGTTTAGTATATATCATTTCTCTGCAGTGCATTATAAGTATTGCTTGCCCCATTCTAAATCTGATGGGTGACAATTTAATATAGAAATGGTCAATACACTGGTATTTTCATTATATACATATCTAGATAAGGCTTTGTTGTTTCTTAATTCCTGAAGATTGACATGTGCTTAGGGAAATGACTTTTAATGCTGTTTTTGTATACCAAATTTAATTTTTTTTCTGAGATACTTGCTTCAAATATTAACTGTGCTTTGAATAATTCTTTTTAAAGTATCAGGTCTCATATCTCCTAAATTACTAGGATATTGTTCATATTAACTCTTCAAAATTTGCTCATTATTACACTGTTGAAACTCTTCGTACAGCTATTACTACATTGGGTTTGTTTTTTATTAAATGATTTGTATATGGTTTAGGTAAAAAAATATTTTGTTATATTTGATTTGACATAATACCATATAAAGTTTTTATGTAGAAGACAAATCAATAATTAGAAATCTAAATTACTGGATAGAAAGACATTTATTTCCTGCATTAGTTTATATAATAGAGTGATATATGAACCAAAAAGGAATGGAATAGCATGCGTGATCAAACATCTGACTTTCCTATTGACATTAGCAATATATCTTATCCCATTGGGGAATAGAAAAAGAGGTACCAAATCTGCACTGAAGTTGATTAAAGGTATTCATTCTGACAACAACCTTCATAAGCTCTTTGTGTCTATGCATCAATACTAAAAATCAACACCAATATTATTCACAATATACGTAATGTTACTAGTTGATACTAATGATAATTTTGTTGTTAGTGAGGAGGAAGGAATGCTGCAGTTGTTTTGTTGTTTCAATCTCATTTTTTTTTTGTTGGAAATTTATAATGTTGTTCATATATTGTAGTTGTTTTTAAACATACTGGTATTCTCATTTAAAGTTTTTTCTATTGTTTACCTATCTGTACATAGATAGGTTTGCCCAAACACATATTGTCAGACAAATTAATACTAGGTTTTGATTTGCGTGACAAAACAGTCATTCAATGCCTTATTTTTCTTTCCTCACCCCAAACTGTCAAAATGGCTTTCGATAATGTCTAATGAATTTTAAACTCTCTTCAGTAAATATTTAACACACTCCTCCATACACACTACATGTGCCTCCATCCACCTGACTCCTCTATCACCTTCATACAAATATTACTAAATCTCTCACACCTTCCTTTCTAACTATCATCTTCTCTATGAATCTTCTACTTATCTATTTTCCTACTTACCTAACCCCCTCTTCTTCTTCTTCTTCTTCTTCTTCTCCCCCTCCTCCTCCTCCATCTTCCACCATCTCCTCCGTTTCTTCTTCCTCCTCCATTTCTTCTTCCTCCTCCATTTCTTCTTCCTCTGCATCCTCCTCTCTGCTCTCTATCACCTGTAGTCTAAGAGCTTTTTACATCTTATACTATGTGTTCACATACTTGCATACATACATTCACAGATACATGCATACATACACATACATGCACATGCACTTAAGACACACATATATACACATACATCCAAACACATGTTATTTGTATGAGCACTGACCTACCTCTTTATAAACACACACACACATGTACATACACACATGTACATACACACATATAAGGAAGAGAAAGATGGTGATGAGGAAGAAAAAGTAAATAGAAGCCAAAAATGAAAAGACACAACATACACACACAGACATACAAATACAGAGACATTGGACTATATATATATATATATATATATATATATATATATATATATTTATGGCATATATACCTCTATGCTTGCACTTGTGTATGTTGATATCAATTTACTTCATCTCCCCAAATGAAATTGAGGAAAACTTAATTATATCTGATTGGCCAAATAACCAAGAAATTTTTGCAATGCACATAAACACACCCATATATAATTGCATATTTAGTTATATGCATAGAGGGCAACAATAGAAAGAGAAACAGAGAGAGAGAGAGATAGGTGAGTAGAGAGAAGGAGAGGGTGGAGAGAGAGAGAGAGAAAGAGAGACAGAGAGAACAAGGAAGAGATGCATATACAAATATAAACGAAGCCACATATACATATACATAACAGTATTCATTGTCATTCCATAACGTGAGTGTGTGTGTGTGTGTGCTTTACATGAAGAAAAAGTCATGTTTTCACAGAGCCATTGTCATATTCTCATAGAATAGTTACTTTGCATTCGGGTCTCCTGCATGGTTGTAAATCACTAAACAGAAATAATAAAATCTGGGAAATAAACATACAGAGGAACAAAACCATAAGGTTAGGGCACAGTGAACTTATATAGAATGAGGGAGGAAGAAAGAAAGAGAGAGAGAGAGAGAGAGAGAGAGAGAGAGAGAGAGA
>NC_068984.1:27667901-27676661 GCF_001194135.2 Octopus bimaculoides
ATATATATATATATATATATATAATGTATGTATATATATCTATATATATACATATGCACACATATATATATGCATAATTTTTAATTGGTTGTAAAGCATTCTCACTGAATGAATGCCTCAATTAGATGAGTTTAGATATGTGATATGATTTTCTTGTGTGTCTAATTATCAGACACATACTCATACATACAAGTGTGTATATATAATATGTAATTGTTAATGTATACAAATGATCAATCTGTATATATCTTGTGCCTGTCCAATAATGTAAAGATGACATATATTACAAATAAGAAGCTTGTCATAGAAAGTACTTCATAATTGAACATTACAAAGGCAACAATATGTTCATGCCCATAATTTAGGCTTTAGAACTTCCCTAAAACTTACCAGCAGATTTTGTAAGAATCAGGTTATCAATATATAAAAGTTTCCAAGGACATGCAGTGTTCAACTCTTACCTAATAACTTGTAGAACTATAAGTAACAGAAAAGAGTCATTCAAAATTCTTGGAGAAAAAAATACCTGTAAATATTTTATTATTGAACTTGTTGCCAACAGTAACTTTACTAGTAGATGCTTCATGTAAGGCATCAGATAGTCTCAATATCATTCAGTTTATGTCTTGTTTTCTGAGGATCCACCAAATTATGTATAATTCTCTATGAAAAGTCTTCATCTTTTGAGGATGAATATAAAATTGTGACTTTTCTTGATTATGAACTTCTATAACAGAGGTCACATTAGAAGTATGATAATTGTGGTTTCATATATTGATAAAAATAAAAAGGTCTTTTAGTCAAATGAACATTCTATGATGTTATTGTTTGCTGCTGCACATATGCTGTTAATCCATGACATTTAATGCTAACATTGAATTCAAAATGCTAATGATGAGGCTGAACTGAAATGCTAAAATTGCAGGGTTTGGTGCAATAATGTGTCAGCTGCAATGTGTGAGCCTTAGAAGAGAAATGGTTTGTAGAAAGGTCAAACTCATTGTCTTCAATTCAGTTTTCATGCCTGTTCTTACTTCTGGCTATGAATGTTGGATAATGACTGAAAGAGTACGATTGTGAATACAAGCAGCCGATCTGGGGTTCCTTTGAAGAATCACTGGATTAATGTTACTTCACAGGGTGCATAACTCGAAGATCATGGAGACTCTCCAGGTCAAGTTGTTACTTCTCCACATTGAGAGGGCAAAGCTCTGATACTATGGATGCATCATTGAGATATTGCTGGAAAGAACTGTAAGACAGATTCTTCAAGTCAAGCCAACAAGCTGGAGACCTAAGGGTAGATCAAGACTAAGATGGTTGGATAATATCTGTAGTCTCAGTCCATGCTCGAGAATCCAGCCAGAAAGTAATGGTGATTGCTTTTAATAGGACCCTATAGAGGAGGTGCCTTAGGATTCTACATCCACAAACTTCTCAGGAATAGCATGCAGAGATGGATAGATAGATGGCTGAATGGATGGATGGATGGATGGTACATTTTAAGTTAACTGTTCAAGTCAATTTTACTAAGGAAACCTTTTACTAAGGAAACGGAGACTTCTGCAGATATTTAATTATATATTTTGCTAATTGTACTTTATTGCTTCCTCTTTTTCAGCAACTAATTGCAAGTTTAAACATTAAAATTATGGTCTTCATCATTTAGCTTTCTGAACAGAATATCAGTATATATGGTAAGGCAGAAATGTTAGCACGCCGGGCGAAATGCTTAGCGGTATTTCATCTGCTGTTATGTTCTGAGTTCAAATTCTGCCGAGGTTGCTTTGCCTTTCATCCTTTCGGGGTTGATAAATTAAGTACCAGTTATGCCCTGGGGTCGATGTAATCGACTTAATCCCTTTGTCTGTCCTTGTTTGTCCCCCTCTATGTTTAACCCCTTGTGGGCAATAAAGGAATAAGAAACGTCAGTACGCCGGGTGAAATGCTTAGCGGTATTTTGTCAGTCTTTACATTCTGAATTCAAATTCTACCACGGTCGACTTTGTCTTTGATTCTTTCAGGGTCGATAAATTAAGTACTAGTTGCATACTGGGGTCGATCTAATCGAATGACCCCATCCCACAAAATTTCGGGCCTTGTGCCTAGAGTAGAAAAGAATATCAGTATATATAGTACTTTTGAAATAAGCCTTTGAAGCATTCTTACTGTCTTGCAATCAAATGGTTTTCTCTTAAAAATTTATCTGAGATTCTCTGTGCTTTGACATCTCTAGCTTAACTCTTCCCAAACTGTAGACCTTCTGTGTCATCACTCAGTCATAAATGACATTGTTCAAGTCTATTTTTTTTAACAGCTGATCTTTTCATGTTTAGTGGACAAGGTTATTTGGTTGATTATAATCTATCCTAACAAAAGCAATCTTATTGATGTTCAAATGATAAAGATCATATTTTAACCACCACAAAGACAGTGATTTCAGAAACATCACATTACTGTGTAAGAATGAAATTTTGAATCTGTGGTTGTCTTATTCCATCTACTACACTAGTATCCAGTGAAAGAAGATATTTATTGAAATTAATATCAACAAATAAATTTTTTTTTCTTTTACCAAATAACAACATACCATTTTGCTTTCTTTAATGTTAGCTCCATATGCAGCACGTACTATGAATGTATGTAGCAAACAGGCTATGCAAATGAACATTTCCTGTATATTCTTGTTTCTGGTTACTTGAGGGGTGGGCTGTGGCCATACTGGGGAACCCTCATCAATCTTTTTATAAAATTAGTTTAACATTAAGTAAATGAGAGAATTCCATCCCTGTGTACTTATGTCACATTCAGTGTAGTGTAGGCTGATTTCAGTAGAATGTCCATACATTGTCCGAATTTATTGAAATCTTTTTTCATGTATATTCATTATCTTTTGAAAGATGTTGGTTATTAAAGGGCTGCAATAATTTCTAGCACTAAGATTTGTGGTACTACCTCCCTAACACAACACTTGGGAACACAGAATCATGGAAACCTGTCAACTATGACAAAACTCCAGTCCATGAAGTAGGTGAGGCTTAACAAAATGGTCATGTGTAAAAATAATGAAGAAGATTCAATTTTCATTTATATTTGATCACTGTAAATCAAGTTGTTCTGCATTATAAAATCAAAGTTGATCTCGTGCAAGGTGGTATCAAAAGCGAGAATCAGTCATTTAGTATAACTCTGAATATCCCATTGTCATATTTTAATCAATGTCACAATTATAAGTCTCTTGTCGGCATCAGCAATCTTGCCTCTACCTAAATGAGAGTTATATAAAAACGTAAATAAAGCAATGACAAACTAGTTACAGTGATTTATTTCCTGTAGGCAGATCTCTTTATTTTATTTTAACATTGTAATTCAAGGAGATGATTTGTTTTCTGCATCACCAAAAATTCTTTCAATAATTTTTGAAATTATATAATTTTAGTACATTATACAATGAAGAAAATTCTAACATTATTTAATACTTCTAAAGAGAAGTTGAATGAGTTCAATGGAGAAACAGCATGTATTTTAATGCTGAGGGATGAGAAATAAAGATGTTTGGCTACCTAATATTAATAAAATTTCAAACTGACAAGACATAAGCAGGAAGTAATTTTGTCATGGTATAGCATTTGATGTGTGGGGTATGTGAACAGGCAATAACAGAAGGATTCAAGACAGGATGCCTCTGGGAGCTCCTCTATGATGATGACCTTGCTCTTATAGTTGAATCACTACCTGAACTAGATAAGTTTAAGGTATGGAAGCAAGGTCTAGAATTGAAGGGCCTTAGAGTTAACCAAGCAAAAACTAAAGTCTTAGTAAGTAGGAAGGCAGAAAAATCACAAATCCCTTCAGGTAGATGGCCCTACTCAATCTGTAGAAAATGTACTGGTAGAAACTCCATAAGATGCACTCAGTGTAAGTTTTGGACACATAAATGGTGCAGCATCAGAGGAAGGTTAACAGAGAAACTAGCTTTTGTATGTGGAAGATGCACAGGCACAATAAACGCTGAAAATGTGCAGAAAATAGACTCCATCAACTTCCAGGGGTGCAAGCTAAAGATAGTAGATAGCTTCCATTATCTAGGTGACTAAGTTAGTAGTGCAGGTGGATGCCCTGATAGTGTAGCTGTGAGAATAAGATTAGGCTGGGCAAAGTTCAGAGAGTTCTTACTCCTGCAGGCAACAAAGGGCCCTCCCTCAGAGTGAAAGGCAGATTGTTTGATGCCTGTGTGCAAACAGCTATGCTGCATGGCAGTGAAACATGGGCTATGACAGCTGAGGGCATGTTTAGGCTTGAAAGAAATGAAGCCAGTATGCTTCGCTAGATGTACAATGTCAGTGTGCATGTTTGACAGAGTGTAAGCATCTTGAGAGTAAAGTTAGGCATAAAAGGAATTAGATGTGGTGTGCAAGAGAGATTACTGTGCTGGTATGGTAAGTAGGAAGACAGACAAATCACAAATCCCTTCAGGTAGATGGCCCTACTCAATCTGTAGAAAAGGTACAGGTAGAAACTCCATAAGATTCACTCAGTGTAAGCTTTGGACACATAAACGGTGTGATGTGTATGGATGAGGACAGCTGTGTAAAGAAGTGCCAGTCTCTAACTGTGGAGGGAACCTGTGGTGGAGGTAGACCCAGGAAGACATGGGATGAAGTGGTGAAATATGATCTTCGAACTTTGAGCCTCATAGAGGCAATGACTGGTGACTGAGACCTTTGGCGATGTGCTGTGCTTGAGAGAACCTGACAAGCCAAGTGCACCCATGCTGGTGGCACGTAAAGAACATCTTTTGAACGTTGGGCTTTACAGAGGTAAAGTTCCTCTGGCTGAGTTCCTTTCAAGCATGGGCCTCATGGAGGCAAAGTGGCTGAGTTCTTTTTGAGTGTTGGGCCTCACAGAAGCAAGGTGGCTGAGTTTCTTTTGAGTGTTGGGCCTCATGGAGACAATGACCAAGACCTTTGGCATTATATTGTACTTGAGAAGAAGATCCATCAAACTAAGCAAAATTGCAGTCATGCTAATTGGCACCCAAGTCAGTGCCATATAAACACACCCCAGTGTCACACAAATGGTACCTGTGCCAGTGGAATGTAAAAGCACCCATTACACTCTTGGAGTGGTTGGCATTAGGAAGGGCAACCATGCTAAATCAGACTGGAGTCTAGTGCAGCTTTTCAGTATCCCAGCCCAGTCAAACCGTCCAACCCATGCCAGCATGAACAACAGACGTTAAATGATAATAATGGTGATGATGATGATAAGTTGTCCAGATTCTTTTGCGACCATGTTTATATTCATAATAAAATACTCTGCCTCAAGGAAGATTGGTAGCTTTACAAAATCTAACAATGCGTCTGATAGATTCTCATTATCTTAGGAAAACTCTAACAGGATAAAACTCAGTTGCCCTGTTTTTGTCGCCAGTGTTATATTTAGCCTTCTTAAAGCACTTCCATTCAAAATAGATATTTAGATTGTAAAAATGGTATTAAGTAAGAAAGCCTGCATCCATGAAATTATTTATTTGTAGACAACCATTAAGACATTGTACTAAGCAATCCAACAAGTTTTACTTGCAGCCAACAAATTTTTTCCTCTATCGAATTATAGCCTTTCACATTCTGATTTGAAATTTCTTCCATGGTCAATTTTCATTTATATTTCCTGTATCAATAAAGTAAAGTACCACTTAAATACTGGGTTGATTTACTCTCACTCTCTTCACAAAACAAGTTTTCAGCCCTTCATCTACATAAGAAATTATTATTTTAGGATTCTGTTTCTGCCCTTTTTTTTTCTTTCTTTTTTTTTGTAGCATTTCAGTATTCTACATATATTTTTCTGAATTAATTTTGTATTAATATAATGAATTTGCTCCTTCTGAACCTAGATTATGCTTTTATTAAGGTAGTGACTTTTATTAAAAGGCCATAACTCTTATTTTGATCGATTTTTTAAAAATACTTTATTTCAAGAATGTCTTTAAAAATATCGACATATTTTTTCACTTTCTTTTTTCTTTCTACTTTTATTTCAACTTTTATGGTTATTTTTTTTATGTATTTCATTAAAAATACTTAAATGCCTTTAGTAAATTGGCATTGATGTTTTCAACTGATGAGTTGTATAGACATTCAAGATGAGCAAAAAGAAGGAAATATATTTAAATATTTGTAAGTAGTCTTTTCTAAAGAAAATAGGAAATTAAAAAAAATATATAAGCTTACACATACACAAACACAAATATAGAAGGACAAAAATAGAGAAAAAGTGAGAGAGAAAGTTAACTGGTCACACTCACACACACGCACACATATACACAAACACACAAGTACAGCGTAATAGATTATAAACTGAAAAATCAGAAGTTCATGTCGCATTGCTTGGCTTGCAATGTTTTCCTTTCTCCTGGCAAAGGCAATTAATTTTCAATTATCTATTCCACCTAGCTGTAAAATGTGCAGTGTAGAGTAGCATAGAGGAATATTTTAAATGACTCTAAGATGCTAAGACAACGATTTAAAACATATTTCATTAACTTGCTGTATTTGAGCTTGGAGATGTTAGCCTGTGACCAGACATGGCTGTGTGGTTAGGAAGTTCATCTTTTGAGTTCAGTTCCACTGCATAGGACCTGTGACAAAAGCCTTCTATTATAGTGTCAGGAAGATTAAAAGCCTGCAAATGGATTTGGTAGATGGATGTATTCAGTATAGAAAACACATAGTAATGTTCAAAAAGATTTGAACTTAAACTTCGATTTCTTCATCCAGGGCAACGCCTGCAGTGTCAAGAGTGGCTATAAGGAAAATCCAAACTGAGCTGATATGGAGGTAGTAATAGGCATAAAGACAATTAGGCTTGATATAAATATATTTACATGGAGTACAAAAAATGCAGAATAAAATCTGAAGAAAATATGTAATTTCTTAACTTGACAGCTGTTTCAAGAAGTCCAGAGTTATATAATAAGCATAGATAAAAGATAGAAGATTATATGTATATACTTCGTGTCTAAATCAACGTCATAGAATTCAAAGAAAATCAACATAAAGCTTTAAACAGTTATATCAAAGGATATTAAGATGAAGACCCTGAAGAACCTGCACTGGTATTAAAGTAAGGTTGCATTTGCAATGGTTACTAATCGATGCAGCAGAAACATGTGTAGGTCTATTTGAGGCAGTGTATATATAAACAAGAATTAAAGGTGATGCTAATACTGCTTCATAATAATCTTTATTATTATTATTATTATCATTATTATTATTATCATCATCATTATATAAATATATATATAGTGAAGGTACATGACTCAGTGGTTAGAGCATTGGACTCACAGTCATGTGGTAGTGAGTTCGATTCCTGGACCAGCCTGTGTGTTGTGTTCTTGAGCAGGACATTTCATGTTGCTCCAGTTGCGATGTCACAAGCTGTATCAGCCTTTGCCTTTTCCTTGGACAACATTGGTGGTGTGGAGAGGGGAGGCTGATATGCATGGGCAACTGCTGGTCTTCCATAAGCAACCTTGCCTGGACTTGTGCCTCAGAGGGTAATTTTGTAGGTTCAATCCCATAGTCATTCCTGACTGAAGCGAGTAGTATGTATATGTATATATATATATATATATATATATATGTATGTATGTATATTGCTGCAAACTGCATGGTAACTTAGATAACAGTGAAGATGGCATGGCATAAAAAGCACCCAGTTCACGCTCTAAGTTGGTTAGCATTAAGAAGATCATCCAGGTGTAAAAATAATAGCAAAGCAGACAATGAAACTTGATGTAGTCCTTGGATACATCAGTTTCTGTCAAACTGCTCAAGTCATGCCAGCATAGAATGTGGACTTTAAATGATGATGATGGTAGTGGTGGTGGTGGTGATAATGATGACATACGTATGTACATCTGGTGCTGCAAAAATGCACTTAGTGCACTCTGTAAAGTGGTTGGCATTAAGAAGGCATCTTGCTGTAGAAACGATGCCAAAATAAAAATACTGGAGTGTGACAGTTCTCTGATGCTTCAGATACTGTCAAGCTGTCTGACCCATGTCAGCATAGAAAACAGATGTGAATTGATGATGATATAGTTACATACATACACACAGATATTTTATATCAGCATTTTATATTTTCATGTGCCATTTGGGAACATCCACACCAGTCCACTCAATAAGCAGGTTCTAAATCCAATTAGTCTTCTCACCCCAGCACCTGGTTAATGCACTTTTAACACCTTACATCATCCAGTATAAACTAACATATACATAGAACCTGCCACAAAATGGTTGGTTCTTATGTGATTCTTCACTTAAACACAGCAACTAACATCCTTATGCAAATAACATCCTTATGCATAAATAGTAAAAGCCATCACATATAAGGCATTTCAACATGAAACAGCTTCTCTTCAATAACACAATAATGCTCCCATCATTAATGCTATAGTTACTGAAGTAACTGAAATCTTAGCTCAACCCCTCTTTCTTTAGCTTGGAAAAGCTAATGCATTTCTTCTCTTAAGTAACACAGTCAAGTGTTAAATAATATGAATGAAACTAAATGAACTTGGTTAATTCACCCTTCAGTGTTGTGTTTAATAGTTAATGCATGCATGTGTGTGTGTCAGTTTGTTTGTTTCTTTGTTTGTGTGTGTGTGCGTGTGTATTGAGTGTATATATATATACATACACACACACATACCTATACATTTATATATGCTTATAAATGTGTAAATATATA
>NC_068984.1:27677723-27680400 GCF_001194135.2 Octopus bimaculoides
ATATATATATATATATATATATATATACACACATACATACATACATACATTCATATCGATATCTATCTATCTATCTATCTTTCCATCTATCTGTGTGTATGTTTGTGTGTGTGTGTATGTGTGTGTGAGTACAAATATAGAAAGACAGGAAGAGAGAGACAGACAGAAAGAGAGAGACTGCATGTACTCACAAAACATACACATATATATGCATATATGCACATGCATATGCAGGAACATGATATATATATGTTGTCATTCTTTCTGTTTGATGAGATGCCTACACTGTTCTTTTGTAGATGTATTGCAGTATATATTGGCATCACTCTCAGTCTTCTCCACATTATTTTATCTGTTTCATTGATGTCCTTTCATAAGACATTGCACATCATATCATGGGCTGAATATCACAAAATAACTCATTTGTTGCTATTTTCTAACCTTAGACCTTTGTGAGTCAGAGAGGAAAAATTTGTCCATTAAAATGTCATGCCACAAATTATTTTTGTATTCTGAAATATGTTTCAAGATAGTTGTGGAATGCTTCATCCTTTTGAAATCTATCTTTTCATGGAAGGCTTTATAAAGATTTTCTTGAAGTTAGCTACTGGGATATTGTATTTTTATTTAGTAAAACTTTCTGGCTACTGCGAAAATACTTTAAAGTATATGTGTGATCTTATTGGTTTCTATATACATGTTTCCAGCTATCTATCCATCTAGCCATCCAGTGTGTGTGTGCTTATGTTTGTATTTGCTGTGTGTATGTCTCTGTTTGTATTTGCTGTGTGTATGCCTCTGTTTTTGTGTCTCTTGCTGTATAATTCATAACACAGTTACTGTATGTGCTAACCTATAAAATTATGCATGTACTAGAAGACCCCGTGCTGTGAAAAAAGGACGACTAATTGTAGTATTCTATATATGAATAAGGTACAAAATAATCACAGATACAAAACATTCAAATACTTCCCTTATACAAGCACACACATACACAGAGCTGAAATGCTGTTTGATTTTTCATTTCAGCGTTGAATATTTACCATCCCGCTACCATTGCACACACTCGCATGCACACAGATACACACACACACACACATACACACACACACACACACAAACACATACGCACAAACACACACAAACATATATACATGCACAAACATTCACATGACTCCCTTTTACATACACACACACATATACTCATGCAGAGTTGAAATGCTGTTTGATTTTTCTTTCACCATAGAACTTCCATCATCCCACTACCAAGTTTGCCATCACCCCTTCCTTCCATATTCATCAATCTCCCCTTCTTTTCTCATTCATATGTTGTGATGGAGTAAGACACAAGAGTATTATCATAGTAGGTTCCAAATGATTGCAAGAAGTTGTGACAACTGATTCCTAAACTGTGAGTGTAAGTATATATATATTGTTCATTTTTATGTTTGCTCAACATTTGCTTTCCCATGCTAGTACAACTTGGACAGGAATTAATTTTAAGATACGATTTTACAGCTGGATGCTCTTCCTGCCACCCTTGCTTTTCAACTGTTTTGCAGATTTTTATATTTCAATGCCATGGAGCAACTAGTTGTATTGATAACAATGCTTCACTTAAACAGTCACTAGCAAAACATCACCATCCACACACATTCACATACAATCACAGAGATACACACACACACACACACACACACACACACACACACACGTACACACATGCACAGCCCATGATAGCTTTGATCAACTGAACTCACTCCTAGTGCATTGATCAGCCCAGCTCAATAGCCAGTGTGTGTGGGTGTACAAATGTAAGAGCGGTACCCTGTGTAAACGTAACCAGCTTGAAGTGTGCAATTATGAAGATCTGCAGTGGGGCAAATTAGCATGTGTGAATGGGGGGGGGGGGGGTATAAAAGATATTCATCTAATGTTGAAATGTAATATGTATGTACTATAAGTGCTCGGTCTGGTTTACCACTGAAACTCGGGCTTGAACTACGACTGGAAACAAGACAGCTGCAGTTTGGTGTTGGGGCTGCTTAGTAAAGTTGATTAGAATTGGTTCATCGTGGAGTAGAAACGAGTGAAGAACAAATATATAGTGCGTGTGTTTATTTGGCAAAAAAAAAATAAATAAAATAAAAATGACCATACCAAAATACAACAATATCTGTTTCAATGCACAATTTCACATCAAGAATCTTGCAACACAAATTCATAAATGGATACATCATAACCAGTTGCACTGTCAGAGTTTAATGTGACAGTTATGGATTATTACCCGGTAGGCTACACTGACAAGGCTCAGGGTTTAAATATCCAAAATTCGAAACCTGGTTTGTGGATATCCTTAATTGCATAATACTTTTATTATATGCTGTTAAATGTTTTAATTCCTTCTGTTTTCTTTGCATGCTGTTTTTCTCTGTTATCTTGGTGCAGTACGGTGGATTAATTTAAGACTTTAGCTCTTATTTCTAGCAGGTAGATGCTTGTTAAGCATCATTACACTTCGTGCAAATTTATAATTCATAGCTATATAATGCTATTGCGCCTGCGATCCACCTATGTCACTGCTGGTGATATCATCAATTTTAAAATTTATCCAGATGATATGAACAGTACTGACATCTGATTTCAAATCTCAGTGTTTGAATGTTTTGCTTATATA
>NC_068984.1:27680446-27681646 GCF_001194135.2 Octopus bimaculoides
GAATGAGCAGTATCCTATATTGAATGATACAGGTATGGAGACTAACATTCAGGACATCAAGCTTCTGTGCCAACAATTCAATGTCAATTTTTCATAATTGATGTTACCATGCACACCAGGCTGATAAAAATGTGCAACAACCATCGAATTGTTAACACAGAAACCTAAAGTCCTGCATGTAAGTCTCCATACCTGTATCATTAGTCCTTTATTCCCAACAATATTGAAGTCTACCATTTTTGTCACCACATGTGGTTTGTCAATACACACACACACACACACACACACACAGTCATTTCAAATAAACAATCAATTCAAATAAATGAGTAAAATTATTGGACAACAAGAGGAAGTGCATAAGAAATATATTAGCTTGATGTTTGGTGAAAAGAGAGAGTTTAACATTTCAAGCATAGCTCCTTGTTGGAAAGGAGAAAGGGAAAAGTCCAAAGAAGGAAAAGAAATCACCAACAACATGTATGTAGTTACATCACTAAAGTATATATATAGCTGTTAATGGTAAATTCCAGCTGTTTCCTTTTGAAGCACATCTGCTTAATCCATTATTACAATCAAGATGTATCCATTATTACTGTTGTATGTAAAGCAAAATACTCATTAAAAATTGAGGATTATGGAAATATTATATGTATATATAAATAGATCATCGCTGTAATAATCATCATCATTGTCATCATTGTTATCACCATTTTACATTTGCTTTCCATGTCAGTGTGGCTTCAAGGATTGGATGTCCCTCTTAACACCAAACACTTTACAAGGTGTACTAGGGGCATTTTTCAGAACTATAGTGGTCTCTTGCTCTTAGCTAGACAGCAGAGTTTCTCAACCCTGCATTTTCTTTGCTCAGTTTGCCAAACGTTTTATACAATATACTGAGTGATTTCTTTTGAGATACTAATACTAGTAAGATTACCTTTATATCTAGAAAAACTATGCAGTTCCCATGATTGAAAGAGAGTAAGGGAGACCAAAAGAGAGTGTTTCAATTTTAGGTAAGGTATTGGAAGAAGTTACAGTATGATAAGGAGGAGAAATGTGTTGTTGTGAGAGAGTCATTGTGGAGAAGGAATAAAAGAGACATGATGATGGGGGGTTAATTGAAAAGATAAGGTAAAGGGGAAGGAGATTGTAAAGCATGAATGTAACATGTATGTGTGTATATATATATATATATAT
>NC_068984.1:27682073-27683438 GCF_001194135.2 Octopus bimaculoides
ATATATATATATATATATATATATATATATATATATATATATACTTGTATGTGTGTAAAATATAAGGCTGCATATTTTTGTAGATTAGAAATTTAAATTTGTATATTTTTAGACATTCTTAACAGGTAAAATTTGAACATAAATTGATTATTAAATTCTGAGACTGAACAGTTAGATAACGCTTGAGGCTGCATGAAAAATTATTATTCTGAGGTTATAACATACGCAATTTCACACACACACACACACTTGTACATATATGTATATATATATAAATGTATATATAAACACACATCACACACACACATTTAGACACACATCACACACACACATATAAACACACATACATGTGTGTGTATGTGTGTGTATGACTACGATGCGCTTACAAATATACCTCTCTGAATAGTTTTGACGCTGTTACTCTCTCCACTTCTACACCCTCGAAACTCTATTCTTTCCTTCATAATTTGCTCTCTTTCATCTCCTTGCCTAAAATTATCACATACATTCTCTCTCTCTCTCTCTCTTTCATTTGTAAGGGCCCCTCTAGGCCCTTTAGCATTGCAAGATGCAAAGCAATTCACAAGCATTGGTGCAATGATAAAAGCTTCCTGTAAACTTTGTAAAGTGGTTGGCATTAGGAAGGATATCCAACCACTGAAATTAAGAGGAAACAGACATGGGAATATGATGTGGTTCTCCAGCTTGTTGAATCCTGTTGACTCATGCAGTCCATGCCAATATGGAGAGCAGATATAAAGTCATGATGATGATGATGATGATGATAAACACATTCACACACTGAGGATATCACTCTGGTAGTCTTTAACAAAAATAGGCTTAGAAGGAATAAACTGTAAGCAGAGCACACTGTGTACAAAGATCCTGACAGCAGAGTGAGGATTGGCAATGAGTTTAGTTAATGATTTAGTGTGCAGATAGGTGACCATCTAGGCACAGTTCTTAGTCTGCTCCAGATTATTATAGTTCTCCAAGATATAACAAATAAGTTTAAGACTGTGGCAACTCGTGTATGTTGATAACTTAGTTCTTGTAGCAATAACTATTGAAGACTTAGAGAAGTTTTAGATGCAGAAACAAAGTCTCAAGGGAAAAACTTCAGCTCATAACTTGTGATACACACACACACACACACACACATATAACAAAGAAAAGTTGTAAGGTACCACATGAGTGAAAATATATATGAAAGAAGATTTGAAAATGCAAAGGACTTTTAGAGATGTTTATTGACTTGACCAGTTTCACTTTTTTAGAAAAAGATTATCAAAAGTAAAATGTAAAGCTTTGTATAAACTTTGTTGTGTTAAGTACTGGTTATCACAAAAGTATTAAAATAAAGTT
>NC_068984.1:27683846-27685199 GCF_001194135.2 Octopus bimaculoides
TTCCCGAGCATCAAACTAATATACCTGTCTTTGTCTTATTTTATTGTAAATTTCAACTATACGTATATATATTTATATATGTATATATATATGCATACATATATGTGCATACCTACATACATACACACATACACACACATAAATACATACATACATACATACATATACACACATACATGCTCACACATAAATACACACACATACATACATACATACATGTATACATACATATACTTCTGCTTCTTTCTCTGAATCTTTGATGACTGTATATCTTAATCCCTAGTGTATAGCTTTAGACATATCAATCTCTGGTTGGAGAGTTTGGAGTAACTCTGTGGGTGTCATTTGTTTCTTAGTTCTCCTTATAGTCAATGTCATCGTCATCATCATCATCATTTAACGTCTGTTGTCCATACTGGATGGGTTGGACAGTTTGACCAAGGCTGATAAGGTGAGGGGCTACACCACACTCCAGTCTGATTTGGCATGGTTTCTATGTCTGGATTCCCTTTCTTACATCAACCACTCCAAGAGTGTAATGGGTGCCTTTACATGCCTGTTGCATGACACCAGTATCTACCACGATTACAATTTTACTTGGCTTGATGGGTCTTCTTCTCAAGCATGGCATAATACCAAAGGTCTTGGTCATTTAGGCTTGTGAGATGCTTACAACATCTAGGTTTCTCAAGCAGTCCCCCATCTAAGTACTCACTAGGCTCAATGTTGCTTAACTTAGGTGATTGGATGAGAACCAGTGTATTCAATGTGATGTCATGAATATATTTCTCCTGTATATTTTCTAATCCACTTTAACAGTTCAACCACCAAATAAGTGTCAGGTAGTGATGTCGTGTACTTTTGAAGAAATGATGTTTGGCCTCTGCAAAGTAGTTTCTGCAGAGTTTTGAACTACTTCTTTAGACTTCAAGACAAGTTTTGATCAAGGTTTAGCTTTCTGTATAGGAATCTATGTGGGAAAATTAAGTCAGTCACATGCACTAAACGTTCATATAATGTAAATATTATTGTATACAGAGCACATTCAAAACAACTGGAGTGTTTCCATGTACATAATCCTATTAATCTTGGTGACTAAAAGAATCTTCTGACAAGAGTAGATGTTAAAGACATCCAGAGTCTTAATGAGCTGGCAGTATAAGGTTCATGTCTTCCATCCATACAATAGAAGGGAAGTACTGAGAGCCTTGATATGGAGGCAAAGGTGGTTGTTTCAAAAGATTCTCTTTCTGAGCTTTTCAAAGGAAATATTAAGAAATATTAAGCTGATAAGCTCATCCAGTGTGTAGTCATTGGAAATGATGCTGCCTTGCTATATATATATATATATAT
>NC_068984.1:27685348-27685971 GCF_001194135.2 Octopus bimaculoides
ATATATATATATATATATATATACATATACATACATATATGTATATATGCACATGCGTGTGTATGCATGTGAGTGTGTGAGTAAGTGTGTATTTATATGTGTGCATGTATATATATAAAGAGAGTGAGAGAGGAAGAGTGTGAGAGAGAGGGGGAGAGTGAGACTGATCTGATGTATGATCATCAAAGAATAACTCCACAGTAATTAAGAGGTAAATTAATACAGGTTGTTAAACTCCACTGCATTATTATATTATAAAATATCCTAGTGGGACTGACTTGCATGTATAATACATAATCAGCTAAAATGATCTTTAAGAGTAACGGTTTTAGCATAAAACCAGAAAAGTATAAATTTCACATGTTCATATTTTAATTGTGCTCAACAGCTGTTTTATTAAAATAAACATTACCAAATGTGTAATTACATAATTGTGTGACATAATTCATTTAAATTAAATTAATTCAATTTAAATGAATTATGTATCACAATTATGTAATTATGCATTTGATAGTGTTTATCTTAATGAAACAGTTGTTGAGCACAATTAGAGTATGAACTGAACATGAAATTTATGCTTTTCATGATTTTATACTCTTTCTTTGTGCATATATATATATATA
>NC_068984.1:27685981-27689318 GCF_001194135.2 Octopus bimaculoides
ATATATATATATATGTGTGTGTGTGTGTGTGTGTGTGTGTGTGTGTGTGTGTGTGTGTAAATGAAAATAAATCAGATTCTTTTTCAACATGCATACACAGCACACACACATTTATCATCCTTATTTAGTAATGTGTGTGTGTGTGCGTGCGTGCATGTGTGCATGTGTTAGTAAAAAATCTCTTTGGAGATATGGACCATATCAAAACAACTTTGGAAATAAGCCAACTCATATGCTACAAATTCTTATCATTTGGCAGATTGTTGATATGTATGAAGAAAATCAAGTGTATAAATACCATTGTTTCATGGCCCTGTGTAAGGAATATGTCAAGTATGAATTCTCCCTGGGTTACGGGAATCTTAAGCTAATACAGTCTGAAATGAAGGGCTGTCTGACCTGTCACAAAAACGTCTGTTGGAAAACAATGTACAACATAAATGCAAATAAATGTTTAACTTACATCAACAATAAACTGCATTATATTTAAGTCTAGTTCCAAAGCATTTTTTCTTTACATACTAAGATAATGCAGAGATTAGAAAATATATATATGGTAATATATGTATATTAGAGTTGCTGTTACTGAACGTTGAATAATCAGTATTTTATAGTTATGGACCTTTGGAACAGGTTTGTGTGCTTATTCTGTGTTAAAGTTAATATCTACATAATGCTTAGATATCTGTTAAAGTTATGTTAAATGGATCAGGGATCAGAGATATAAATATTTCTCTGGACAGTATACTAACTAAAGAATTTGAACTCTCATCTCAGCTATTCACTCTATATTTTGCTACAAAACTCACAAACCCTATATAAAATATATAAAAAATTCTTATATGTTGCATAACTCGATAAGGTTTGTTTGTCCTCTTTCAGTAACTCGCGTGTCTAATCACCAAACAGAATAATGAAATAATAATTAATTTGTATTTAAATTAAAATTGAAATCTTAAACATTACAAAGATATACTAAAGAGCAATATCATTTAAAATTGGCAGCAATAACTACAAAATATAAACAAATTTATTTAAGAAAAAAGAAATTATTAGGTTTCAGAAAAAGCCAGAGAAATCCGGAGAAGGAAAAGAATAGCAAAACATGTTTTGTGAAGTTTTAGCAGCAAGAGGGGAAGAGGCTCATATCTATGGCAACCAACACATTAACGTAGCATGGCATAGCAATTTCAACAATGAGTCATGATACCATTGTATAACTAATTATAATTGCTTTACACATATACTGAGCAACAGATATCATACCACTTGTGCAAAACGAAACAAAATTTTCCTCTGATAAACTTAACCTTGAATGAATGAATGCAGTCTGTAAAGAAATGAAGATAAGGCCTGAGTAATTAATCCTTCATCACAACTTTGCTTTTATGGTTTCTAATTGTTCTTTACCTTGCATAGTGCTACAATTTGTCAAAAGAAACAAACAGAAAAGGCTTTCTAGTGTAAGCCAACTCATGAATTTGCTTTATCAGTTGGTGCACTTTTTTAATAACTCATTCTAAAGGAATGGACTATGTTCTGGGCCTCTGCAGGCACTTAATGACTGGTGAAATCAACATGGATAGCATGTCTCTTGAAAAGTTACCAAATAATGGCTATAGGAAATACACTGGAAGTGAGAGGGGAGAATTTCAAGAAGCATATATTCCTGAAATTCTGGAAAAGAAAGATTGAGTGTAGAGGTTACTGTAGGCATGGACGACTTGAACACAATATATGTACTGTGAGGAGAAATGACGAGTGAATCAAGATGCCTAAATGGAGGTAGAATGAGTCAACCAAATCTAAAGATTAGAAGCTATTGTAGTAGAAAAAGCAGAGAGAGGAGACTGTATGTCTGTGTACAAGACATTGGTGTGTGTTAGTGACTTATTTCATGCCATCCAGTCAAGTGGTCTTTCTTTGCATGCTGTATGTCCATGTATGTAACATCAATATAATATATCAAATATAGGAGTAGTACTCCATTGTGAATCTTAGCTGAACTTTGTAAAGGGTTAATAATTGCTGAGCATGAAGTTATTTATTTGCTCTGAAGAAACTAGACTTTGTGTTGCAGTTTTTCTGCTTTGAGGGATGTGTATTGATCAAAAGGGATCCTGTGATGTCGAGGTCTACTTCATATTTTGAAACTTCTCGCTCACCACAATAAAATCTGTAAGACTACTGTCAGGAAAGTGAAGCATGTTTTGTATCTTACAAAGCTGTCATGCATTTCCAAATTTTTGAATTTTGACAGAGCTTTTCAGTCCTTTAATATGTAAGTCTACCAATTTTGCAGCATTTTCCTAATGTCCATCATCACCAAGATGATTTTTCCTTGCTAGCACTCTCACTAAAAGAAGCCTTCACATTAGTTATCTGCTTCACTTCCTTCTTCTATGCTGAATACGCTTAACAAATAAGATGACTGGTTTAGATTTTGAATCTCATATCACCACCAAAAAGTATGCTCTTGAGCTAACTTTGATCCTTGCAAAGCCTTTAATTTTTCACTCTTCCTCTGTAGGAATTTATCTCATCTTTTTTTAAAATATGCTCCAGTGTATCCAATTCTCTAAAACTGTAACCTTTTAAACCGTAAAATCTATGGAAAAATTGTTTACACATCAACAAGTTCATGGCAAAAGATGCAAATAATTCCTAACTGCATCAACTTGAACATCTATCTTTCTCTTCAGTGATTGTATATCTTCAGATGGAACTACTATATGTCATTCACAAGTTCTCAAGTGTCCTCACCCTTGAAAACTTCAGCTAAAGCAGTGTTGCAGCATATGATATCAATAAAACCTTCAAATTTGTCTAGCAGTGGTCTGAATCTCCTCACATTGCTTGGATTGGAAGATCTCATACTGCATCACATGGACTAATTCCATGAATAATTAATTTGAGAACAATCTTGAATAGTCACATGAGAACTTCTTGTCTTTCAGCATGATCATCATCATCATCATCATCATCGTTTAACGTCCGCTTTCCATGCTAGCATGGGTTGGACGATTTGACTGAGGACTGGTGAAACCGGATGGCAACACCAGGCTCCAATCTAATTTGGCAGAGTTTCTACAGCTGGATGCCCTTCCTAATGCCAACCACTCAGAGAGTGTAGTGGGTGCTTTTACGTGTCACCCGCACGAAAACGGCCACGCTCGAAATGGTATCTTTTATGTGCCACCCGGACAAGCCAGTCCAGGGACACTGGCAACGATCTCACTCGAAAATCCTATATCTAAATATGTATATATCTAAATATATATATCTAAATATATATATATATCTAAATATATATATCTAAATATATATATATATATAT
>NC_068984.1:27689328-27691633 GCF_001194135.2 Octopus bimaculoides
ATATATATATATATATATATATATATATATATATATTTGTATGCACCCTTTCAAACCTAGCCAGGCTCAGAATTTTTCTGCAGCAAAAGGTGACAGCTATCACATTTCCACATTTGTGTATACATTACATATTTTATAAACATCATTATTTTAGCACCTACTGTAATTTAAGCTGATCAGCAAACCTAATCTCCCCAGTCAATGTGGAGCCACAAATCTCATAAACATTGCTTGTGCTCAATAATTAAAAAATAAAAATTTATCACACATATTTATTCAGGTTTGTTATATATTCCTTACATCTAAGTAAGTTTAGAAGTATAAAAGAAAGTGACTTGCCCAGAAACAAAGTTAAGCATCCAATGGCAAATGGGTAAACATGAACTATTTGTTTGCTGTCAAAGCACTTTCGTATTTTATAGCTTTTCATTTATCTTTTATTTATTTCAGTCATTTGACTGAGGCCATGCTGGAACACTGCTCGAAGGGTTCTTAGTCAAACAAATTGACCCCAGGGCTTATATTTTTTAAAGCCTGGTACGTATTCAATTAGTCTCTTTCGCTGAACCATTAAGTTATGTGGACATAAACGCACTAAAACTGGTAGTCAAGCAGTGGTGGTGGGGTGGTAGGGAGAGAAACATAGACACAAACACACACACACACACACATGTATATATACAACAAGCTTCTTTCAGTTTCTGTCTACCAAATCCACTCACAAGGCATTGGTTAGTAGAAGATGCTTGCCCAAGATACCAAACAGTGAGACTGAACCTGGAGTTATGTGGTTGGGAAGCACGCTTCTTATCACATAGCCACGCCTGTACCTGGAAGTTAAAATTAGGAGGGGATAGAATTATTGGGGTGAGTGTATTCCAATAGACTTATCCTTTGCACAGTGATTAAAGAGAGAAAAATAAATGACTAAATCCCTTTCTTCTCTTTCAGTCAACAGAAGACTTGGCACTCAACATTGCTTGACAACAAACACCACTAAATGTTTACAGTGTTACTAATGTCTTTGCTGATTAACTTGAAAGAGAGATGTGGTGACTCCAGCTGCTACAAATAATCCTTTCTACTGCAGGCACAAGGCCTCAAATTTGTGGGAAAGGGGACTAGTTGATTACATCAACCCCAGTGTTTCACTGGTACTTAATTTGTCGACTCTGAGAGGATGAAAGGCAAAGTTGACATTGGTGGAATTTGAACCCAGAACATAGTGGCAGACAAAATACTGCTAAGCATTTCACCTGGTATGCTAATGATTCTGCCAGTTCACCACCTTAGCTGCTACAAATAATAGCTAAATTACCCTTAAATCACATGCATTTTTTAAAAGAAAAGGACACAAATATTAAATAATGTAGTTTTATGTATCCTTCTGAACTACAATAAGATGTGATGGTTATAAATGAAACGACTTTGATTACTGGTCAGCTCAATCAAGAATAACTTGGAGTAAAACCAGAACAGTAACCTATATCATTCTCTATTATCTGTTTTAAGCTTTGTGGAGAGAGCCATCCACAGCTAATTGCCTTTTATATTTTTGATGTAACATAGTGGCAGTCGATGAAGTGCTAAACTCTTGTCTGTTTATCTGTTTACCTTATAGCTAAGCTGCCCACAATCTCAATATTTTATTATACATCTATCATTTTATTCTTTGCATATTTATTTTGATTTTTCATTCGTTAATGTTTCTTAAACTCAATTGTTAATGCAGTTAGATTCAAGTCTCTTGAGACAAGAACGCAACAACATAATCACTCAGCTGTTTCAATTCTTTTATAAATATATCATTATATTTATGCATGAAGCTAGAGAGATATGATTCCAGATATCTGTTGCATGAATTGCTAATTCATTTTGTTTCCATTGGCAGCCATTCAAACACATTACTTAATTTAGGCAACAAACAAAAGGTACTAGATTTCTATTTCCATATATTATGGGCTCCTATTTTTAACAGACACCAGCAGAGTTCAATATTAGATATAGAAACTTTGATCATTATGTTTGTTAACAAGAAAATTTCAAATATTTTGATCAAATACAACTTTGATAACAAACTACAGCACAGAAACAAACATAAACAATTAAACTCACATTATTATGGCTATACGTCATATATATAGCTGAAATTCAAAGAAAAACAAAAGATGAAGACAGATGTATGAACACCAAGCAAGTGTATTAGTTTGATGCTCGGGAAAAATGAAAGTCTTTTATGTTTCAAGCCTACGCTCTTTAACAGAAAGGAATAAGAGAAAACAGAGAGAATGAAAGAAACTTGTAG
>NC_068984.1:27691788-27698482 GCF_001194135.2 Octopus bimaculoides
TATATATATATATATATATATATATATATATATATATATATATATATATATGACATAGTAGTGATAGAAGAAGCAGTATTAATACCAAAAGGTAATCTTGATCTCCAACTAAATGTGGACGGTTATTTTAGAACACAGGATACTGTGTTATTTACCTTGAGAGAATCTCTCATAAGGACTTGTGGTGCATAAAAGCATACAAAATTATATCGTTGACACCTTTTAGTATTAATACTAATTATTTTTTAATAAACCTATTGGTTATTTGTGATGCCAGTGCCTGGATAGATATGGACATTTTATATATTGTTGGGAAATTCAGCTGTCATCGCTCTGCTGGATATCTGCCACTGAAGAACACATAGCAGGGTGAAATCACGTGATCTAGTAGTTTCAAGAACCATAGCTGGTGATTCTCGTCTATCAACGATATAATTGTGGGTGTTTTTATGCATCACGAGTCGTTATGAGAGCTATTTATTGGGATAAGTAATGCAGTATTCTATGTTCTAACACAACCTCCACTTTAAGTTGGAGATCAATATTACCTTGTATATCTATCATGCTAACACACAAATCTCTTGACCCCTGAATCGCTTTGTTACTTCTACCATATATATATATATATATATATATATATATATATATATATATATATATATATATATATTCAGAAAACGTAAAAGACAGTTTCACCATTCCCTTTCTTTTTACATTAGTAACAGTTTCGCCTTAACAATAATACTTTGTTGAGTGCATAAAATCATAACTCCATGCATGTATGGCATTTTCGGCCAGAAATATTTTTGCAAAACTGTCGTATGTGGGACGTGCTGCACTTTAAAAAGATGCTAAACCGTTGTACAACACTTTGGCAATTTTCATATCTTGGCATCTGAAGCAGCTAGAGGTACGATAGTTTGACCAAAAGAATTGGCTATTGTAAGTAAAATTAAATATTAATAAAAAACGCATTTGGCAAAATTTGGTCATACGACAGTTTAACATAATAGCAACTATATATACCCATGTTTTGAGTTCTATTTTCGGGCCTTGTGCCTAGTGCCTAGAGTAGAAAAGAATATTTAAATTCTCCAAGGCGGCGAGCTGGCAGAAAAGTTAGCACGCCGGGCGAAATACTTAGTGGTATTTCCTCTGTCTTTACGTTCTGAGTTCAAATTCCACCGAAGTCGACTCTGCCTTTCATCCTTTTGAGATCGATTAAATAAGTATCAGTTACGCACTGGAGTCGATGTAATCGACTTAATCCCTTTGTCTGTCCTTGTTTGTCCCCTCTATGTTTAGCCCCCTGTGGGCAATAAAGAAATAAATATTTAAATTGTTCGAGGCGGTTAGCTGACAGAAAAGTTAGCACGCCAGGTGAAATGTTTAGTGGCATTTCGTCTGTCATTGCGTTCTGAGTTCAAATTCCGCCGAGGTCGACTTTGCCTTTCATCCTCTCAGGGTCGATAAATTAAGTACCAGACACGTACCGGGGTTGATCTAATCGACTGGACCCTTCCCCCCAAAATGTTGGGCCTTATGCTTAGAGTAGAAAAAAGTATTTAAATTCTCCTTCACTTAATCCAATATAGGTCTTCTTATCTGTTGTATTATCAACTAGCGTTGCAGTAACTTCTGCCACATATATGGCAGATTTAATCATACGTTGTTGGTCAAGTGGACAGGATCCTGGGTCCCGACAGCTATATCTGGGTATAGTCTCTTAGTATTGACCTTGTGTAGTACACATACAAAGTGGGTGGAAAGTAACTAGGCATTAGAAATTGTTTATAGAATTTTTAGTATGACTGAAATCATGGAAACATTTCTTTAACAGACAACACTAATGGGGATTTCGTATGTTCTTATTGTCTTATTTCTTATTTCTTATTTTGTAAATGGCTGGTTGCTTGACTGTTCAGGAGTGAGCTAAGAAAGCAGCACGCTATGAAGTGTGGAATTCCATTGTTTTGGTTCAGAGATGGTTGCATGCAGGGAAAGGTAAGCATGCAACACTACGTCCAGAGACAAAAAGTTGTTATGCAAAGCTGATGACGACGGGCTCTGTGAACGATGCAAGAGCAAGTGGCCGTCCAACGACATCCTAATCAGGGGAGAACATGGCAACAGTGCAGGGAATTTTTAATCACAGCCCACAAAAATCAACACGTCAAGCAGCTTGTGAAAATGGACTAACAAGACACACAATACGTACGGTGCTGCATAAAGAACTGAATTTTCGTCCGTGGAGCTAAAACCTGAAGACTGTGACCACAGAAGCCCAGAAGTTCAGTACTCCAAGAAGTCTAGATCTCATTCCATGTGATTTTTACCTGTAGGGTTACACAAAAGAGGAGTTGTACAAGACAAAACCTCACACCCTGAAGGACTTGGAGACATGGATTCAGGAGGTTCTCAATGATATCTCAGATGAAGTCCTTTAGAAGGTTGTTCATACCATCCCTGGCTGTTTGAAGAAACTGGTTGGCGCCACTGGTGCTTACGTTGAGATGTGAAAATTTACTTTCATTTTCCCATGTATCATTTGTTTCAATAAATTTGTAAAAATAATATGGATTTTATTACCAACTTTTAATATCTACTTAACTTTTCATCCACCCTGTATATATAAGTATACACATATATTCACACACACGCACACACATTTATATATACATACGTATAAATACACACATATTTATATAATATATATATAATTACACACATGAACACACACAAATACACACAAGCATTCTTTGAACTTCAGTGCTATTTCTGTCAAATTTCACTCCTCACTTTGGCAGACCCAATGTTATGGTAGAAGACATTTGTCCAAATTACCCGGCGATGTGATTAAACCTGCTACTATTTATAGTAAACCACAGCCCATGCCTTTGCCCATGACATCTGTCAGATTATTTTAAAGTCGAAACGTCAACTCTTCTTAAAAATACTTCTATGGTATGTTACATAAGCTGATATATCGACATCTTGTATTTGTGAATATTTATCAAGATGATTATCTCAGAAATGTCATATATATTAAGCTGAAACATATTTTGTACACAATTTTTTTATAGATTGCTAATTTAAAGTAACTAATGTTAATTACAAAGAACTTGGAAATTATCTATTTTTTCCAACTAAGACATTTTCTAATATAGATATGCTTAGAAAGAAATTTCTACTAAATTTGTTCATTATATCATCTGATCTTGTATTAAAATATTTTCAGTACATTGAACACAGCTAACACTGAAATTACATTGTAGATTTTTAAATGAAAGTCTGAGTAAGTTTTTCTATCTAGGAAATTTAGCAGTGCATAATGGTTATTGATTCCATTTGTCATTTGTAGCATCTCTCAGTTGCTTCTATTAAGGTTAATACTATCATTATTTTCAATCTGCACATTAATGCTAATTAATAATTTATTTTGTAGTACAGAAAATATTAGCGGCATATTTTATATATACCAATAATATATTCTGTGTAAAAAAAAACACCTGTATAAATTTCAGAATCTATTTTTATTTTTACATTTTTTTATCTATTTATTCATTAACTTAATATCGACTTATTATAAACTATTGATGAGAATGTACTGCAACTTGTGTAGCAATTTAGACTATCAGTTCAACCTAATTTGGGAAATAAATGTCACCATATGCTCCTGAGTACCTCATTTGTTTATGAAGTTATATAATGTTCAAAATTATTCCATCCTTCATTGTCAAACTATGCAAAAATATTACTACCAGTAGAGAAGAAACTAGTTTTTTTGGCATAAAGGATTTCAACTAAGCTCCATAAAATAATGTAATAGTTTCAAGATATATTGTGTCTTTCATCTAGATTGAATGATCTTTGGAAAGTTATGATTCTTTTGGTCAGTGACAAAGAATAGTACTAGTTATGGAATATCACAGAATTTCTGCCACCTGATGAAATGGAATAAGATGATACAGGAAAATTTCTTATGGAGGTTATATATATGGAATACAGTACATACAGGTAAATCTGATGGTAACAAAATATAATGCACTGTCTGAATCGATAAAAGTTACACCTGAAAGGAAAAGAAAATCATTTGTCTTAATGATAATTCTTGTTGAGAAGGGTAAAGGAGAGAACTCTGAAATCTATATTGACAAAGATGAAATGGAGACATGTAAAAGAATATGAATCCAATCTATAGTAAGCAGAAAAGTAATTCTAGACTTGGAGTAGGTTGGATATACCTTACACTTGCCAGTTAATGAAAAATACAAGTTCTAATTTTTATTTTAAAATCTAACCAACACAATGGTCTTTTTAAAAATTAAGTGTAAATTCTTAGAAAATAAAACATACATGCAAATAAACATCATTATATTTTCCATATGAATTAAATGAAAGAAGGTGGAGGTGTGTGTGTGTGTGTGGGGGGCAATTGTAGAACGTGGAATAAAAGTGATGATTATGATGGTGATGATTGTGTTAATGATTTAGGTGATCTTGTAGACAGCAACAGCATCGGCTGCAGCAGTTTCAGTGGTTATGGTGGCATTATTGATGAAGAAATGGAGGGTTAGTGAAGCAGAAGCTCAAAAAGATTTGGTCAACACAAGGCTATAGTAGAATTCTACCCAAAGTACTGCATAGTGTAATTGAGCTTTCAGCCACATGGTTGTGAAACACACTGCTGAACCACATCTAACCATATCTAAACCTATCTCATATATACAAATTAACTTTTTAATCTTAACAACTTGCTACACAACCATTCAGAACTTTCCAAATAAAACACCATAATAATTGGACATCAACAGCATTTCACCACTGTTAACAGAAATCATGGTTCGCAATTGAAAAATCTTTAAATCTACTATCATTGGTTCATACATCCCTCAAGGAGTTGGTAAAAGATCTCATATATCTCTTAGAGCCAGTAATCATTTACCCTCATCCCATTTCTTCCTCCTTTTTCTTTTCTTTTTTTTTCCTTTATAGACCCAGTCAGTAGATTAACAGTAAGCAACAAGCAACAATGAAAAATGTATACCCCTGAGGAACCCAGAAATCTACTTGATATTACAGAGAAAAACTTCCATGAAAACATAAAATGAAATACTATCAGTAACATGACCACAACTATAAACAACAACAACAACTACAATAGCAGCAGCAATAACAACAACAGCAGCACTTTTAGCAGCAGTAACAGTAGCAGTAGTAGTATATTGAAAAAGGGAAATATTTCATTTTCTTTACAGAAGTTAAAGTACTGTGATGTTGCTGCAAAATACCAAATTATTTGTCAATTGAGGTATAAGAATCTATTTACCAAAGGTACTTCCTGCAAGTTCCAAACAGCAAATCTTTCCAATAAAAGATTGATGTATTGCTAACAATAAGAGAACCCTTACAACTAAATAGCAAGACTAAATTTCAAATGAATGTTCCAATTCTCTGAGGAATTCTTTGTTCAGTTCTTTCTTTAACCTGGCACATTATAGCAACCTAAGAGCAAGTTTCTTTCATTATGTTTTATTCCATATGTATGTCTATTTTTTTTCTTTCCTTATTTGTTTGTTATGTTCCACCTTTTTCTTCCCTACTTTTTTCTGTCTTTTACTTTCAATATTCTCTTATACCATATCTCTTTGGTGAACATTATATTTTATATCATTTCTTATTTTACAGTCTTCTTTTTTATTCCAATATTTTATTTATTCCCTGTTTTTATTTCCTAAACTTTCTAATATAATATTTTTCACCAAAAGTGTTCTTCACTGATTCCTTCCTTCCTCATTGCTGAAATGAATGGTTTTATACTTGTTTCTACTCCAAGAATTTCCTGTTCATATATTTGAATAGTTAACTAGATAACCTACATCTGAACTAAATTGCCCAAATGGAAGAAAATGCCACATCTGTAATAATTCCAATAAAAAGAATTAAGTTGCAAGCCTGTCACATTGTTATTAAACCTGATGCAGAGGGTCATAAGTTTTCCAGATTGATATTAACAACATTAATTTCAGATGTCCAAAAGCAAAAGCCATTTTTCTGAGTGGTATCATCTAGCTTTGAACTAGATTATTGGCTACAAGTGTACAGGTCTGGGGCTATTTTATTTCAACTAAAAATATTCTTTATGAATTTCTTACAAATTCCAAGATATTTATAGTATTAAGTGAGCTAAAACCTATGGGAAATTATGCCAAAATCAATGTAATATTCCAATAAAGAATTTGGTGTTGGATATTTTCATAGAATGTTTTATGTCAGATTTTAATGTTTGGGTAGGATAAGTCATATATCTTTTAGGGACATGACTCAAGATAGTGAAGCATGAATGAAAATAATTAGTACCATCATAACAATGAACAATAATTGAAATACTATGAACTATAGCAATTACTCTTTAACTATAGACCCTTATAACTTGGGGACTCATTCATTCAATCTAAAAGAAAAGAAAATGCATTTTCAACTTTTGGAATAATAAATATTAGAAAAGAAATTTTCATAAAAGAAATGATTTTTCTTGAGATCTATCAAAGTTGTCGGTGTTGTATGATAGAGCAATATTTTAAAGAGGTACTCAAAGTTAAAACTATTAATATTTTGTTCTAATAATGCAATTTATTGATTAGTAATACTAAGAAAGGAATCAAAATAATACATATATATATATATATATATA
>NC_068984.1:27698586-27699650 GCF_001194135.2 Octopus bimaculoides
CATCAATATATATCCAAGAAACTCTGTTAAATCAATAAAGATATTCATCAAAGTCTGGTCAGTCATTTGTATTTCATAATGATAAAAAATAACCCATATAATATGGAATGTTTAACATTCCCATTATATATATTGCTTTCAGTTCACTCCATGCATGAGTTTAATCCTGAAAAGCAACTCATAAATAAATAACATATCTTAAGAGCTATTTTCATTGAATGAGAGTCAATGCTAATCTCTCATAATGTTTTTTTTCCAACTTTTAGTATAGAATATAGCAGATTTTAACCTATAATACCTATGAGATCTAAAAGCAGTTAAAGAAAGGCTTAGTGACTCTCATAAAGGTTATTGCCAGAAATAAAGTGAAAGTAAATTCAAATGTCCAGTATTTGTCAATATGATAATCATAAAATAAATAAAATCATATTTATTTATTTTATATCACTATTTAGGAATTGTTAGTTAAAGTTTTCCAAAGTGCAGTCATGGCATTACATCCTTTCTGAAGATAAGCGTGAAAAGTTAGCATCTCTGAGTTGGTGGAATTTGTTTGAAGAACATTGGTTATTCATTGATTTCAACAAACTTCTTAGATATACATCAATGAAAAATTTAAACACACATGAGCCTGTGTGTGAGCCTCTGCATTTGTGTGTCTGTGCATGTGTGTGTGTGTGTGTGTGTGTTATATAAATTTCAGTCAAAAACTCTAGAAGTTCAATGAAAGTCAATGAAATTCGATGAAGTGCTCAATATATCGCAAATGCAAAGTGTATATATCTTGAATACAGACAGATATGCCGGCACACACACATATATACATATAGAAGGGGTGGTGAAAATTTCCTGGTTTTGGGTAAAAGAAAATATGGGAGGAACAGTTAATTTTGATTTTAATCAACATATTCCCCTTTCAGATTCACACAATTATTGCAGTAGCCCTTCAGTTTTTCTAAGCTTTGTAAAAGAATTCGGAAAGTTAGTCCTCCAATGAAGCTTTTCATGATACCCTTAAAGCCAAGAAATTTTCAGTATCCCTTCATATGTATTGCTTATATATA
>NC_068984.1:27700414-27702829 GCF_001194135.2 Octopus bimaculoides
ATATATATATATATATATATATATATACACAGCATACGTCTTCGTGCATATGTTATGAAGATGCAACTTTATTGCTACACATTAGAAGAGAATCAGAATAAGAATAAGAGGTGTTAGTTGGAAGAAAAAGAAATGGTAGAGCAAAGGAAAAAGAAAGAGAGAGAGAAATTAAGATAGAAAAGATAGAAAAAGGGAGAGAAGATAACTGTGTTCACTAAAGTATCTAGTGATAAGGAAAAGGAGAATGAAAAGAAAAGAAAAAATAAGGAAAAGATACAACTAAACTTTATACATAAAGGCCAAGTCTGCAAACGCACACATAAAATATACATATGTACTCATTTAAGCAAATACATATATACAATAGTTACAAACATGTAAACATGCATGCAAATATACAGATAAGCATAAATGCATGTGTGTATATATATACATATATATATATCTCCCTCTCTGGTTCTTCTTCCTTTCTGTTTTTCTCTCCCACTCTTTCCCTATTCTTCTCTCCCCTTCACCGTTTCCTCTCTCTCTCACCCTTCCTCCTTGACTTTCTTTGCTCATACCTGACGAAAGTACCACCCATCTTTCTTGCTGCCACTTCCTTACTTCCTACCTAAAGACAAGATGTGCTTTTATCTGTCTCTTCTCAAAGCTCGTTTTTCCAGCGTTCATAACGTCACATCGTCTTAGTTTAACAGCCCTCACCGTTTGTTTTTACTGTTTTGTTCTCACTGTCCTGTTTTTGTTACCACTTACACCCTCTGCAAAAAATCCCAAATTTCATTTAATTTGCTTTGCGAGCAGAACTGTTTTAATGAAGTTGCGTATTGTCCTTACCTTCGAAATGCAGAGCAGATAAAACAGGGGACAACTGATGAAGGGAATGTTCTTTATGTTGCATGTCTTGTTTCTCTGTTTGTTTGTTTTTTTCATTGTTCGGAAAAAGTTCGTTTTCTATATTCTTGTTTTTATGTTTTTGTTTCTCATTGTATCTACGTTTTTTGATGTCCTGTACCTATATATGCATGTATATATACAAATATATGTAGGTTTGTACATATATGTATGTATATATACATATATTTATATATTATTTATATTATTATATATCTACATACATATATATATATATATATATATATATATATATATATATATATATATATGTAAACAAATGTATATACACCATAACATATATACCCATACGAATATATTTAAAACCGTCTCTCTGGTATATTGAATATCAAAATAGTGTAACTTCAAATTGTGGATTGAAAGCAAAATCAAATATATAATCAAATTAATAGTTTAAGAATATAATATGATACAAATTTTGACCTCAGCGAAATTTAAATGAGAAAACTTAGTGACTGCTGAAAATCGCCAAAAATTTTTTACTAAGCTCATTAAAGCTCTGTCATCACTATCGCATTGCAATCAATGGTAATAAAAATGTTAAATAAATGTAATGGAAGTAATTATGTAAAGATAAAAATAATAAAATTATAATAAAGCATAAAATCAAATCAAATAAAACAAATCTATACTGGTATTCAATGTCTTTAAAAACACATTTTGGTCGACTGTAAATACGCGATATCTATACAACACATATTAGGTGATTGTAAAAGGGCTTTTAAGATGTACAATAAGAATCAAGATTTTGAGGTATATTGTGGGCTAAATTGCATTGCAAAAAAAAAAAGCAATCAAATGGCTCAAAAAGGTGCATTTAAAAGTAATGGTTACAAAAAGACAATGAAATAAAATAAAAATGAAATAGCAGTAAAAGTTTGTAAACAGTCAAAGGTTTTCTTGAAAGTCAAAAAATGTAAAATGTAAAAGTGATATTATACAAAATGATGCCCGCTTTTAGGTGGGAAAACCAAATTCAAATGCTATTATTATCCATATGGTATTTTATCAGCTGACATTTTATACCTCGTAGCATGTCTGCAGGAATTCAAAAGCAGGAATTAATCATCATCATTTAATTTTTGTTGTCCATGCTTGCATGAGTTGGATGGTTTGACCAGGAATGGTAAACTGAGGAAGGGGCTGCACCAGACTCCAGTCTGATTTGGAATGGTTTCTATAACAGGATGCCCTTCCTAATGCCAACCACTTTACAGAGTGTGATGGGTGTTTGGCCTGGGTGCCAGCTGCGTGACATCAATATCTGCCATGATTATGATTTCACTTGGCTTGATGGGTGTTTTCGCGGCATATTACCAAAGTTCTTGGTCATTTGTCATTGCCTCTGCGAGGTTCAACCCTCGAAGATGCTTTTTACATGCCACTGGCATGGGTGACAGATTTGTGACACTGGAATTAGTCATGACTATAACTATGATTTCACTTGGTTTGATGGATCTTCTCAAGCACAACACACACACACACACACACACACACACA
>NC_068984.1:27703132-27708240 GCF_001194135.2 Octopus bimaculoides
TATATATATAACATTTTTTTTTTCAATATTGGCTTTGCAAATAAATTAGCCATATTGTATTATTTTTAGAACTCTCTCAGAAGCACTACATTAGCAAAATTAGGTTGTTACAGAGAGATAACTGTTATATAGAAATAATCAAATTAATAGAAAAACAACAAAACTAACTTGACAGAAACCAATTTGAATCAGTAACATTTAACTTAGATTTTTCAGTGTAACTAAATTGGGAGAAGTTAAAGCAAGATAGTCTCAAGTGGCAGAAATTTTGGTTAATTTTTAAACAGAGGGAACTTACAAGTTATTTCAAAAATAGATTTTACCAAATAATAATCTAACAAATTATTTCAATTGATCAAGTGCATTTTTAGTAAAGAAAAGGATCAATTCCTGAAAGTTAAACTTTATAGTGAGACATAGTGGAATAATTTATAATATTATATATAAGTAAAATTTCTTAGTAGATTGTAATTCCTGTATAGAACTTAATTTTCACCATTCAAACGTCTATTAAAATTTATTCCTATTGTCTCAATCAAGTCTCTATATACTCTTCTTGATTCACCACAACCAACAATGCAATCACTAAGCACAATCACTATATGCACAAAAAGATTTAAGATGGTTCATGACACCACAATAATAATAAATTTTACATGAAGTTAAGACTCTATTAGATATATATTTTTAATTGTCACCTAATGTTAATTATAAAGAATAACTGTTTGTTCAAAAGGATTAGTTGTTGTTGAATGCTATTATGACAAAAATATCTACTTATTCAACAACATTCAAAGTAGACATAATCCAGAAATATTTTATGAAGTAATGCAAATAACAATTCTGTATGTATTTTTTTCAGTCATTGTTTTACCAGTTGCAACCATTTGAACTTTGGACATACTGGTCACAGTCTCTAGTGTTTAACAAATGACACCAATTCTAGTATTTATTTCAATCTGGTACTTAATTTATGAATCTGTATTTGTTCAATTGTTATGTTGTGCTTTTCGAAACAATACTGGTTTTTACATAAATACAGACACACCAACACAGCCATAACACCCCCCCCCACACACACACACACTTACGTAGACATCGTTATCATCATAATCATCAATGTTTTATATCCACTTTCCATGCTAGTGTGAGTTGATATATGCATTTTTGACAAACCTGGTGTGAAGATGATATTAGCCAGAAAGTCTACCACCCCTGGCCAATGAGCAATGGCACAAAGCTGGGAGCTGAAGGTCCAGTCTAGAGAAGTAGCTGAAATTCTCAAAGACTGTTTCTTTGCTCTTCATCTTGGGGTAACAGCTGTATGATATCTTAATCGAGCAGCTATTAAAAATCTTCCTATATTTGTGGTATACTGGGAAATGTTGATTTAAAACAGATAGGAATTTCTTGCCTATGTTAGTTTTAACAATTAGGAAAAAGGGGATGGCAAATATTATAATTTTCCTAGGCCTATTTTTATCATTCATATTTTTACATGAAGGGTTCTAATATATCTTTTCTTTGAAGCTGCTATTAGCTAGGGCATTGTTATAGTAGGGGCTGTCTGATCAAATATTTCTTTAGAAAAAGATAGATTAGGTATCCTATTACCAATATTAGCTATCAAGTTTTTAAATACTATAGGGAATGACAAGTCTTTTTGTCTATTTAAGAGAAATTCGCATTTGGCTAACAGTATGGCTTATAAGAATAAGAGTTTAGATTTAGGGAAACATCTAAAACATCAACAGATTAGTAGTAACATTGATTTTGTAGCCTAATCGACTAACGGTATCAATGAGTTTGTTCTTAAATTTATTGAGAGCGTGTCATAAGATTTTCACAACCCATCGTCTTAGTATAGACCAACATCATGTAATGGGAACTTGGATCTTAGTATGTTTCACATAAAGAGACCTACAAGATCACAAACGTCATCACTGTCATACAATCCCATTGATACATCAAACAATTCATAAGTATTGGACTTTTTAAACTCATGCTGAGCCCTTCCTAATAGAAGTGTTTTTCTCACATGCATGATAAAATGCAGGTCTATACGGTCTATATCAACATATGTTTTCTGTGAACTCAATCACATTATCAAGCAGTAATCTTAATATTGAGGGATAAAAATCTATAATATCAAATTGTGTAAATCTGGCCCACTGCTTATCCTTTAAATCCTAAAACCAATCTATTACAGTGCTGCTATTATCCCATTGCTTTAATATAGCACTCTCTCTAATTCTGATATTAATATTCTTTAGCATTTCTTTTTTTATTTTCTTTTTGAATACTAAACCGATTTCAGTCCTTGCTGAATTTAACAATTTACAAGTGCACTTATAACTGAAATTAGATTTGTGATCTTTTAAAGTGATGAAAGCTTCCCTTTTTGCTGAGCATTCTAATCTGTCGCCAATTTTACTATGTTTAGAGAGAAATTTAGTCTCATCGTTCATATGATTGTATCAATCAATAGCTTTCTTATATATAGTGGAATTGTGTCATTCAGAAACTTAGCATGTAGATCAATTATTCATATATAAGTGTACATCATCGTCATTGTTCAACGTCCTTTTTTCATGTTGATATGGGTTGGACGATTTTACAGGAGCTGTCCAGACTCCAATTGTCTGTAATGACATGGTTTTATGACTGGATGCCCTTCCTAAAGCCAACCGCTTTACAAAGTGTGCTGGATGTTTTTTACATGCCACCAGCATGGATGTGTTTATGCAGCACCAGCATGAGTGCATTTTATGTGGCACTGGCACCTGTAAAGGACAAGCCTGTATGTATGGATGACAACATTTTTACTTAGCTTAATATATCTTCTCAAGTACAGCAAATCACCACAACTACCAGTTCCTTACCATTTCCTCGGTGAGGCCCAGCATCTGAAGATCCGTTCTCCCTACATCATTCCATGTCTTCCTGGGTCTATCCCTTCCACAGGTTCCCTCCATAATTAGTTTGGTACATCTTTATGCAGCTCTCCTCATCCATGAACATCTCATAACTAAACCAGTGCAATATTCTCTATTGCACACAACATCTGATGTTTCTTATATGCAATTTTCCTCTTAAATACATACATAAATGAAGATTTGCATATCTATTCTTAATACATTCCAGCAAATTCAAATGCAAATGTGCTAATAACTGTTGTGCTCATGAAAGGAGAATAGCTTCTTCTTAATGGCTAAGTATTCATGACATACTCTGATTCATTATTGCGTGGGACTCTGGAACACAGGTGTCTCGATATGCTGTGTCGCATCAGCCAGAAGTACCTGAATTAATGAATCTGACAATGTCAATTGCTTTATTTATAATTTTAGCAAACTAACAGCTGCTTCATGCTGATATCTGTCAACTGATAATTAATCATTATTCCCAGAGTGAACAACAGTAATCAGAAAGATGATTTGCTTATTTAGTCTTAATACATTCCATAAGATTTGAACATAAAATGCTAAACATTGTCTCATTCATAACAGGACAGCAGCTTCTCCTTTACAACTATATTCACTCACAAGGAATTGGTCGGCCTGGTGTTACCCAAGGGGACTGAACCTAAAACGAGGGACTGAACCTAAAACGAGGTAGTTGCAAATTGAAGTTTTTAACCATGTAGCTATATTTGGTGCCTAATATATGTATGTCTTCTATAAGTGTCCTATATAGATTTATTTGACCAATAACTTGTGAGCAGAATTTGGTATCATTATGAAATATTTGGGAAACCATTCTGTGATAATGCTAATCTTGTAGTTCACGCAAGGATACATGGAAGTAAAATTGTTTCACTGTGAAACTTGCAGGAAATTTTTCATCACTAATGCTATGCTTACAGCCCCTTAATTGGGTTCTCACCAGAGAAAAACTGTTTCACTGTGAAATATGTCAAAAGTCTTTTGTTTCTAAAAGTGTCTTAACAAAGCACTAAAGAATACATTCTAGGGAAAATGGTTCAATTGGGAAGTATGTGAGCAATAATTTGACTCAAACAAGGAATTAAGCCAACACAGCAGAATACACACAGGTGAAAATCCCTCTCACTGTGAAACATTTTTATCAATAATTTTTTAACTGCTTCAATCATTAAACTGAGGCCATGCTGAAGCACTGCCTTGAGGAATTTTATTTGAAAAAATCGACCACAGTGCAGATATTTTTTAAAGCCTGGTGCTTATTGTATTGGTCTCTTTTGTAGAACATCAAAGTTATAGGGATGCAAACACATCAACACCGGTTGTCAAGTAGTGGTAGGGGACAATCACAGCGACAAACCCACGCACACACACCACATACACACACACAACACACACACCACACACACACATACATACACACACATACACACACATACACACACATGATGGCCTCCTTTCAGTTTCTCTCTACCAAATCTACCTACAAAGGTTTTGGTCAGCCTGAGGCTATGGAATAAAACTCTTGCCCTAAGTGCCACACAGTGAGACTCAATGTGGAACCATGTGTTTGGTAAGAAAGCTTCTTGTGACACAGTCACGCCTGTGATTATGTGTGGAAAATTTTCATTAGAAAATTTGTTTTACAGCTCTATATTTAAAAGATGAGGAATTATGTACATTATTTACATTATTTACATTCGACAGATATTTGTCCTCATCTTGTTTGTTGTTAACACAACGTTTCCGCTAATATACCCTCCAGCCTTCTTCAGGTGTCTTGGGGAAATTTCAAACTTGGGCTCTCATTCCCAAGGTATTTTTCGATGTTTGGATGCTAAAACTTGTCTTAAAACAAGAAAGCATCTTACTCAGTAACAAAACAGGCAAAGGAATATCTAAGTGAATTCCAATTGCAACAAATTCAAGAATTAGACGAACTAGAAACACCTGCAGAAAAAGCTAAGCGCTTGAAAACCCGTGCTAAAATTGCTGCCTTAGATATTATGACTGAAAAATGGCATGGAAAACCTCTCAATGGCAAATACCCAAAGAGAGCGAATAATGCAGATATTGACAAAGCCCTTACCCATCAATGGCTAATGGCCTCTGGCTTGAAATCAGAAACAGAGGGGTTTATCATAGCAGCCCAAGATCAATGCCTAC
>NC_068984.1:27713934-27716278 GCF_001194135.2 Octopus bimaculoides
AGTGCAAGGGTAGTGCCAAAAAGAAATTGAAGACGTGAAATGCCCAGGAACTGCAAACTGATACTAAATTAGTTCAAACCTTTCAAGGAAGGTAACACCAGCCTTGAAGACAAATCAAGGTCGTATAAGGGACGACCCTTGTACAAAATAAAGATTAATACCAAATCTATCTTCTGGTTACTGGCACAATGTTTAGTGGCCTTTCTTCTACCATTATGTTCTGAGTTCAAATTCTGCCAAAGTTAGCTTTGCCTTTCATTATTTTGGTATTGATAAAATAAGTACCAGCGGAGTGGTGAGGTTGATGTCATCAACTTGCCCACTCCACCAAACCTACTGGCCTTGTACCAAAATTTGAAACCAATATTTGCAAAGAATGATTTTTTACATTAAAAATTTTAGTAACGTATTTAAATATAAAAATAATAATTTTTAGAAGCTTCCCCTTCACCAAATAGTTATAAAAGTTTCAACAGGCATTTTCTAAAATAAAAAAAAAAGCCACGTTGGTTTGAATAGTTGCCAAGTGAAACTATGAGTAAACAACTGTGAAAACCACATTTCTTTTTCTAACATAATATGAATACATATATACACACATATACACATCTACACACACACACACACACACACACATATATATATATATACATATACACACGTACATACATTCATACATACATACATACATACATACATACACACACACATACATACATACATACATTTTGGCTATATTGAAGTGCTGAAAACCATAAGTTACTTTTTCAACAGGAAAATCAGCAAAATCTCCAGCATTTTAATTTTTTTTTTTTAGAAAGTATGTCTTCTGTGTTCTTCTAAACTGATATTTCTCTCTCATGTATAACTTGGTTTCCAATCTGCACCAAATTCATTATGCTTTCTATGGATTTAGACTAATCAATGTTAGTATGAAAAGTGTTTTTCGTTTCTGTCAAGACAATGTCTTTGATTCTATTATGCTTTCAATATGACTTTTATCTTCTCAAAAGTACATGAAGCAATATCAATCAAGTTGATTTATTACCTTCCATCTGGTTTGGTACTTTGAGACTACTACAATTGTTTCTGTATGACCAGATCTACCAAAGACTTAAACTAACTGTCAACAGCTTGTTTCATTCTGATGAGGTGCAATGATAATCAACCCCATGTATGGCAAAAACAATTCCTCCTCGCTGGTACTCTAATACTACTTGGACTGATGATGAAAAATGTAGTATAAAGTACATGAAGAATAGTACTTTGGATCATTAAGCTAAGATCATCATGAAGAATTTCTTTGTGCTGTCTCTAGCAGTTTGCCTGATATGGTGTCCAACTTCATACTTCACAGCACTTGCTGTTTCTGAAATCATTGCTTTTGTTTCTGTTGTAATTAAATCCTTTATATGACACTTTCTTCATTTTCAGTTATGAACCTCCATAATAACATTTAGCATGAGAATGCAATGATGGAAACAATGCACCTGAATATATTGTGTGGGCATTGTTTTAATGTCTTCTATAGTGGACATTCATCTTAGTCAAACCCCACAAAAGTTGCCTCCCACATTCTGATTAGTTTTGTGCATTGCATGATTACTTTTCATGAATGAAGTTGACTTTTATTAAATCATCCAATCCTGGACTTATAAAATCTGCTCACCATAGCATTGTTCATTTTGTATATCACATGTCTAATTCTGACCAATCAAGGATTAATCACTTTTGGAAGTTTCTGCTGAAGAATGCAGCAACACTAGGAGTCTAGTTTAGTCAATAAACAGAGATGACATAATTGTATTTCTTGAGTTATTTTCTGAGGAGTGAATACATGCTGGTCATATCATTTCTTTGCATTCTTGCTTGTTCCCAAAACATTTTGTTGGATATACATTTACTGATATAATATATAGTTTCACTGCAGCTGCACTATATAAATATATATATTATATTATATTATATTATATTATATTATATTATATTATATTGTATCATATATTACATATACTATATTTAAATTATATATATTTTCATGCATTTCTTGTGTATTTTAAACTCTATCTTATTTTGACATCGCAAAGTATTATGACAGTTGATTAAAAAATGTCAATAAACCATTACATTTGAGAAAAATAGATACAAAATTTCATAAAATATTCTGCCATTTCTTCAACTGATATCTCGATTATTTTGTCTTTCGACTAGTTTGTTTTCCTAAGACTATGCCTTTCTGTTAATTTGTCTTTCTGACAATATACTTTCTTCTATTGTATTTTCAACGAATGTTCCTTGACCCATATATATATATATATATATATATATATATATAGTTACTGTT
>NC_068984.1:27716516-27730566 GCF_001194135.2 Octopus bimaculoides
ATATATATATATATATATATATATATATATATACCTACAGATATATATATATACATATATACACACATATGTGTATGTGTGTGCTTGTTATATATGTGCATTATAAAGAGAGAGAGAGAGAAAGACAGAGAGGAGGAATGAGAGGAGAAGCTTGAATTGTTTTTACGTATATTTAAATTTTTCTCTTTTACTCTTTATTTCCATGATTGCACGCCTTACTCTCTCTTTCTCTCCCTTCTCTTCCCTTGCTGCATATTTGCTTGTTTATCTAACTCATATTTATGTCTCTTTCCATCTATCTATTTAAATATGCTAGCAAGATTTTCTCTGAATTTGCTACGTCTTCAGGCAACAGTTTTCAAAGATTATATACAGCCTTGAGCTAGAATTTCTATAGTATATTCATGCCTTCCAGCTGAAACTATTTGTTATTCTTCAGTCAATGTAGATTTAAATATTGCATTATTTCATATAGATTCACTAATACAACAGATTCAAAGAATATCTTAAATTTCTGCAACACACCTCTTAAACAAACAAAACATAATCATAAATTGTCCATCAGAAATATAATTGTTATGTTTTGGTGTATATTCTAAAAAATAGACATGTTTTGTTTCAAATAACTTTTTCCAAAGAAAATGTGAACGATGCAAAAAATTATAATGATGCAAAAGTGTATGGAAGGGAGAAAATATTGATAAGAATAAAGTGATAATAATGACAACAAGACCAATATTAATAACTATTAATGGTAAATGCAAAATGCTTAGCAGCATTTCATCTATCTTTACATTGTGATTTCAAATTCTACTGAAACTGATTTTGTCTTTCAACCGTTTGGTTGATAAAATAAGTACCAGTTGAACACTTGGGAAGATGTAATTGACTTACCCTGTCCAAAAAAAAAAAAAAAAAAAAATTGCTGGCTTTGTGCCAAAATTTGAAATCATTCATCATCAATGATTAAAAAAATTCTTTAAGCTGTATAATAACATGAAAATGCTTTTAGAGGAATGTATTAAGGCTTCTCTTAAGAGAAAACACATCAAAATATATAGTATCCTGTTAGTTAAAAAAACATAGATAAGGAAAATAGTGTAGATGCATACTAACAAATAGTTATGAACGAATGAACATAATAAAATGCAACAAAATGCAACTGAAAGAAGAGAGCTGTAATAGTAATTATTAACATTAACCTAAACAATAAATATAATATAATGTTACATTTATGCATTTGTTTTGAAAGATTCTTGATGTGAAATCATGTATTGAAACAGATTTTGTGATATTCCAGGATGGTAATTTTTTTTGTTTTTTTTTGCCAGATAAACACATGCACTATATATTTCTTCTTCACTTCAGCTTTATTATTATTATTCTTATTTTAGTATCCTTTGTCTGAAATCTTTCATCACACACCCTGTGACCCTTTCAGTGACTCTCCACCCCACATGTCTCCTCCTGCTCTGTTTAGTTCATTCTGTCTTTCTAGAAAAAAAATGCACTAAACAGAGAGACACTAAAATAAGAAAAATAATAATGCCAAAGCGAAGAACAAATATTGGGTTTTTTTAAATTTTGGAATTTATTGCGTTAATTCTATTTCTGAATCATTTTGGAATCTATTTTGATTTTTTCTAGTTAATTTTAGTTAATTTTTGTTTATTTTCAGATCATTAAAATGGAATATCAAGTTAAGAAAAGCAAGCATTTTCAAGGCTGCAAAAGCTGCTCACAACATTTCTGCTGTGTATGGAGAGGGTGCCATAGCTGAAAGAACCGCTCGTGATTGGTATGCCAAGTTCAAAAGTGGAAATTTTGACCTCAAAGACGCACCTCGTTCTGGCCTTCCAGTTGAGTTTGATGAAGGGCGATTAAACCAACTTTTGCATAAAAATTCTCGTCAAACGACAAGGGAACTGGCAAAGAAAATGAAATGCTCCCATACTGCTATTGAGAAACATCTTCACTCGATGGGAAAGGTTCAGAAGTATGGTGCATGGGTTCCGCATGCTTTGAGTGACAACAACAAAAATCAACGAGCCACAATCTCTGCTGGTTTGCTTGCTCATCACTGCTCAATTCATGGACACAAGCAACGATTTCTTTACCGAATCATTACTGGTGACGAAAAATAGTGCCTGTACATCAATATGAAGCAGTGTAAGGAATGGCTTAGCCCCGGTAAACAAGCATCGCTGCGCATGAAACAAGATCTTCATTTGCGTAAAACAATGTTGTGCATATGGTGGGACTGGGAAGGGATTATCCATTATGAATTGCTTGAATGGAACCAATCAGTCAATGCAGAACTCTATGTTCAACAGATGGAATGACTCAACACAGCTATTCAAGAGAAAAGACCTATGTAGCAGCATGGAGTTCTACTGCACGACAACACCCACCCTCATATCGCCAATATGACCAAGGAAGCCATTCAAATGTATGGCTGAGAAGTGCTGCCACATCCACCATACTCTCCTGATTTGGCACCAACGGATTTCTATGTCTTCGTATCTCTTTCAAATGCTATGTATGGAGTTTCATTCAATACTGATCCAGAATTGAGAGCTTGGTTGGATCAATTTTTCTAGTCGAAATCAGGTGATTTCTACCAACGAGGTACTGAAAATCTTGTTGAACGTTGGGAAGAAGTTGTAAACAAGAAGGGTGAATATATTATTGATTAATTAGTTGTCATTTTTTATTAAACCTTTTAAAGAATTTAAATTTAAAAAAACCATGAGAACTTAGTTGCCAACCCAATATATAGTACATATGTTTATTTGGCAAAAAAAAAAAAATAATAAAATGATTATCCTGAAATAAAACAATATAATATAATGGTTATCCTTAATTAAGTTCAGTTACAAATGGTCAAATCTTCTGATAATAGATGGTAGCATAGCTTTATGATTGCTTTGGTTTATGGTATGCTGTCAGCTAAATGCTTAGATGTGATACAGATTTCTGTTGTTTCAAATATACTATGTTTCTCCTTAGTTGACTACCAGACTGCATAATCTGACATGCAGTAGTTAATAGTATAGCATATAAAATTGCAATTTCAACCTGCAGTACTCTTGTCAAATTCTGTTTTCCTGAAGAATTTTGCTGTAGCTATAGTAGATGCCATCAAAGTGGGTTTGTTCAGACCACATCATTTACTGTTCTTCTGTATATCTCATTGGTGGTGTACACTCCAGCATTAGAGATAAAGACAGTAGTTGGAAACTGTGTTTGAAGAATAATGGGTAGTTGTGAATGTGATTATGAATATTTGTTGAAGTAGATCACTTAAGTACAGGCATAAAAATAGTAGGTGAGAGGTTTCTACTATTGTGAAACTTCTCACCTACTTGTAGTTTCTATCAAGGAAATTACAAAGCATGTAAAGATGAATTCTGTACATTTAATATTTTCGGGGAGCTGTGAGATTGATAATCAGTATTTTATGTTGTTTTGCAGGTGATTTTCAGTATTTTGTTTGCATTTTAAATCAGATTAGACATTGAATGAATGATTTCTCCTCATCACTATGGAAGTAATTTTACTAAATTAGAATTTATTGGCTTATTACACCAAGCATATTTGCACTCATTTCACTTTATATGTAATAAACATCCCTAGATGTTTTACTTCAATCGTTATAATTACTTACAGCAACATGAAATGCTAGAAGCTATATCTCTGATGTCATTATATCTTGAAGTTACATCATTGCTTCATTGATGACGTTTAATAACAATATGTAAAGTTGTTACTAACCTACTTAAAAATTAAACTCACTCTAACTGCGTTTCATGTTTAATTAGTTTCAACGAGTTTTCTCTCATTGTCTTTTCGTTTACCAAGAATAGTCATTCAGATTATGATTTTCCTTGCCATTATGGGTATAATCTTACCCAAACAACATTTTTTGGTTTACTTCATCAAATTTGGCAATAACCACTTCATTGTATGTAGATAGCAGAAGATGGAGTTGAAAGATTTACTGACGTCAAGGGTAGATTGAATATTGAATGTATGAGCTGTTTGCTTGTTAATAAAACCAGTACGTATCATCTTTGCAAGATTCGAGTGTCATAGTAACCAAATTGACCTAAATCTGCTGCTGTTGTTATTTATTTGAAATAAGATCTGGTCAAGTATATGTATGACCAAAGATATTTCATCCCTGATCATATTGTTATATTTCTGGCCACTTAACTCACTGCACATAGGAAAAGAACATGGTGGTCATTTTTCTATGCTGTCCAGTATTTCCTACACTTAAAGACAGTAGTGTGTGATTTGAAATGACTTTGATTGCTATTTTTTGCAGGTCAGTCAACCACATAGAATTTTCCGCATGAGCTCCTAGTCTAAATCTCTGTTGTGACTTGTAAAACGTAATATGTGAATTAGTGATATAAAGGGTTAGACTTTCTATTATTTTTGAGGGTGTACATAGGAATTGGAGGGGTCCATAGAATACATCATTACTTCTATATTTAGCAAGGCTTAAGTTTTGTGATGCTTTCGACCAATTTTCTCTATTTTGAGTATTTCAGAGTACTGTATATTAGTAATACATCTTATTAGTGTTTCAGTCCAAATCAAGCAGACTTATGTGCAAAGGCATTTCAGAGTGACTGTCTTGCCTTTTTATGTGACTGCATATGTGAGCTTCTTTAAGATAGTAAATGTGATTTAGCTGCTATTTATGATAGATTGAGTGAATCCCTAAAGGCTCTTTTCTAGTGGCGTCAGCACCAGCATCAGTGACAGCAGCAGCAGCAGCAGCAGCAGCAACAGTAATAGAAGTAGAAGCAATAGCAATAGTGATTGTTGTTGTTTAGCCTCAGGTCATCACTGATTGAGCAGAATAATAATCAAAGATATTCAGTCTGTCACCCATTTTTAAAAAATTTTTGTGCCTCTAGGACTACATCTTTCATCGTGTCTCTTCTGTTTTTAAGAGAAGTGTTGAGATGTGTTATAATTATGGATATTAGTAAGTGGAAAATTTTCTTCAGGGTTGAAATGTTTGAGATTTTGTCAAGCTCTGAGGCCATTGAACTTTGGTGTTGTGGCTGTCTTTTTGCTAAATAAACAGACATAATTGTTTCATGAACTTTTGTACTGCACAGCAATAAAACATTTGCATAGAATTTACATTAATCAAGTAGGATAAGGCAAGTATAAATTGCTTTTTCATTTTATTTGAGAGCTTATATCATACTTATTTTTATGATAGCTTAGGAAAGCTATTATAGATATTTTCTAAGGAATACCATGTTGCTATCTCTTGTGAGCTGAGGATATGGAGACAATTACACTCATCCCCTCTTTTGGTCTTATGGTTTGTGGCAGTACCACAGTTGCTGTGGCTGTGGCTGTGGCTGCACAGAAGGTAGAACTGAGGACCATAGAAGACATGGCCACTTCAACATTCTATCGATCAGAAGATGATAATGACACAGTAAAACTATGCATGATGATTGTCAGTCACATATACAGGATACCCAACAGCATCACACTTGTTTTCTGAAACAAAAGTAACTCATTAGTTAAGATTTTGATAGTATAAAAACCAAACAAAAATAGAATGAATTAAAATTTATTTGGTACCTACCCTGGTCCCTATTTATGTGCTCACTGCCATAACTTTAGAATCTGGAATACCTTTGTGTAAAGGTTCTGTTTTATGCCACCTGTGTGAAGAGTTTAACACCAGTTTCATGCAGAGTGGTGAGTTTTAAATTTCGGTTACATGTATTATTGGACCATATATTTCTTTGAACATTTTTATGTGCTCAATTTTCACCATTCATTTGTTATCTTACCTGCAGTAATCCCATCTGCTTCTCTTTCTCTGACATATTTAACACTACTTTACCCAGTATTTGAAGTATATTTAGATGATAGGTGAACTATGCAGTAGATTTGCTTGCTAATTTTAGTAGTTCTAAAGATCACATAAAGACTCTCTCATTGATTTGTCATATTCATTATATGTAAATGATAGTGAAAAAAGCCATGAGAAATTAAATTAATTTTGTCAAGATTTTATTTATAATACTAATAATTTGTTACCTGGGATATCCTACCAATATTACCTTCGCTTTGTATCTATATTAGAAGACACAATTGAAAGTTTATAAGGAAAACCAAAACAATATTCTTCTGCTTTTCTGTTAGAACTTCCCTGCTTGTGTGTTGTTGACTTTGTTATTTAATTCCCAGTTCAGTCCTGATCAAATAAGCTTATGATGAAAGATTAACTGCTACGGATCGTCCTTTCTTTATGCATATTGGGATTACATTATCCAATGCATTCTTACTTTTTGTTCAAGACTGTAGGGTGTGATTTGAGGTACATTTGTCTACTATTAGTAGAATGTCAAGTGACTACATAGAGGCTCATTCGATGACTCATTTGCCTAATTGTTGAAACTGAGAGTAAACACTTTATTCTATACTCCTTGTTTCTTTTCTAAAGATGAAACATATTCAGCAGAGGAATTTACAGAAGAATTGAAGTAATTTCCTGATAGGAACAAAAGTCAGCCAGGTTCCTAATTTATCTATTTGTTCACATTTACATTCACTTATCTATGCTAGCAATAATAAGTTCGTATATTGTGGGGAAGAGGGAAAATTTCATAATTTGCAGTGTTCCTTTGCCTGAAAGAAGCCATAAATTTCAGGTCAACATTTTTATGTGTCTCGTTGGAAAAGTCAAATCAGTTTTCTTTCTACTCATCAGTTTTCTTTGTTAAACTCACATTTAATCTTCACTATCACTCACCATCATTAGTTTCCTGAAACTCTTATCTATCTTAATATAATAGTAATTAGAAAAGTTGATTTTCCAAATTTTTTCATGTGTATATTATTAAAGTCAAATAGAATTGGATACTCCTTCTATTGTTAAACACAGTTTAACAATCGTACAGTTGAGCAATAAAAGAATGGTATAAGTTATCTGTCAGCCAAATATATTAAAGGAACTAGAGCCATATCTCCATCTCAATGGTGTAATATAGCTACTATTAGTACTATGTAACTCTCATTGTTGGGTAGTCAGCAACTAAATCGTTCTACTACATCTGTCTTTCTGACTGAGCAACATATTTGAAGTGAAAAAAATCTCAAAATGTTGAAGAGCTTCTCACTGAGAAACTAACAACCAAATGTGCCTAGAAAGAAACTAAGTGCTGTCAGGTTATCTGTTCATTGAAGTATATATTATTGTGGACCGATGGCTTTTTAACGCTGTAGATCTAAGACAAAATCATCAAAATTGAACTCATGACATTGCAAAGATTAATCTAACTATTCAGTATAGAAATTTTCCCTAATAGTAAATAACTTTATAATAATGAACTTTAATAATGAGCTGTTTATAAAATACATTTCTTTTTATATTTTAATCTTTTCATCCATCATATTTACCACATTTGCTCAATGACACTGTTTTCTTTATACTTCCAAATATATATTTTTTTTTAACTGGAACAACTCCAAATTCATATGAATTGATAGATTTGTATTCATGTCTTAGAGACGTTTATGACTCTTAAGTCGATCGCAAAATATAAACAAAACTACATCAAATCTAAACAATAATATATATAATTTTAAGAATATTCAAGATGGAGGGAAATATTTGTGTAATGCTTAAATGAAAAGATTCACTGAAAAGAAAAACAAATATTCAAATAGAATAAATACATACGTATAGGTGTGTAAATACATATATGTGCATGTGTGTGTGTGTGTGTGTGTGTACAAGATAAACAAACGCCAGCTTAAATTACTTTGATCAGGTACAAAGATGTGAAGTAAAATTCATGTGCAAATAATCAAGAACTTATTGAAACTTACTGATGGACAAGATATATAATGTAGAAAGTAGATATTGTTTATAATCTATTGTCTAAAACTTACACTAAATATTATTACATGAAAGTTTTATATTAAAATTAAGAAACTGTATAACTACAACTAAGTAAGTAAAATGCCTCACATCATTAGAACTAATTCTTAGTATATTTATAATTTAAGAATATTTAGTTTTGCTGAAGTTTATTCTAAATAACCATCTCTAGTCTTGGACAATGGGCAATTGAAAGCCTGAAAGCCCCTACGAATGCAAGTCCTGACAATTAATGATTATCTTTCTGAGACCTCCTATTTATGATACTGTAAAAGCAGTATCTCATAGACTAGTTTTCTTCTTCATGATAAGAAAATACTTTAGGTCTATGCAGTTACTTAATCTCTACAAATCTTAAGTGAGATCCACACCTAAATGCTGCTCTCATATCTTAAATGGAGCAAATATTACACAGAAACATCTTAAATTGTATCAAAAAATAATACTAGACAATTAATTGGTAAATACTCAGTCACCAATAATCTCCAACCAGCGAATATTGTGTCTTCTACTCTGATATTACAATGGCCTGTATACTTTAGAGCCAAGTATTTGCATTCCAACCTAAGCCTACCCAACAGGCCCACTGCTCCTCCTTTCATTGCTCATTCTGTGTTTTCCCTCATCCCAGGTCCTCTAATAACTACTCTCCAAACTCTTACTTCCTTGAATGTAATTTCGTTCTGACTCATGTGTTTTACCATTGATGCTGGTGTGCAGTTGTTTAAGCTGAAGATTGACTGCATCAATTTCTATATAATCTTGTAGGGCTTGCCACAGTCAAAGTTGTAGTGCTTTTCTCCCAGCTAAATCCTTAAATTGATTGATTTTATATTTAAAATCTAAGAAAAATATATGTACAAATGAACAATTGCAAATCCCATCATTTTTTGATATTTTCATTAGTAAGTTGTGCATAATGAGTCAAATGTCTTCACCTTTATAATTGAACAACTTGACTGAATCTAACAACTTATGACCAGTCTTTAGGATGTAACATACCAGTGGTAACTTAATCTATGAGAAAAAGTAACTAAATATATTTCATACAACAATTCTCTTTCAAAATGTTGGATATATTGGGTAATGTAGATCGAGATACATTCTCTGAAAAGAAAAAAAACAACAATTATGGATAGAATGCTTTGGATCAATGGTTTCTTCATTTTGAAGTTGAACCAAGGCAAAACAACAAATATAATGTAAGCTCTCATTCTACAATAAAATTTATCATTCCCATTTATTAAAATGCTTTTGTTGAAAATATTCAACTCTGAAGTAAAATTATTTTTGAACTAAAATCCCAAGTTTTTGGGAAAGCCACACAACAAAAATGCCTGCTACAAAACATTAAAATTATTACATTTCATAAATGCCATGTTTAGCCACCAAACTTTACAAAATTGTTTAACGTTTATCAAGACAAATCAAGAATTCAGACAGAACTACAATTACAATTCTATCAATATTATTTTCCTCAAAATTACAAATTCTTGAAATAACAGCTTATTCAAAGTTCAAGACATCAAAATGTTTGAGGGATCCTCAATATTATAAAATTATTGCGATGTAATATTCAGGCAGTTGTATGCTATCAAAATTCACAATTCTAACAAACCAGGATTACATTAAATACATCTGTTTTAGTATGTCTATATTGGCTAAAAATGCAAGCAAGAAAATCTGAATAATTGACTTACACACTTCAATAGATTCAATGTCATTAATGCTTTATAAAAAAAATGCAGTATTAGACATTTGTGGCCTCAGTGAATATTGAGAATTCTGTCAAATTTGTGATTATAAATGTTTTAATTTCTAAACTTTCTAGAGTCATCAAAATTGAAAATCTATGTTCGACATTATTTCAAATGCTTGACATACCAGAGTTAGCATTTTCGTCAAATCAGCGGACAAAATTACAAATTCTGAAAGCCCAGTTGTACAGAAATTATAAATTCTAACTTATTCCATGTTATGAAAGATTCCAACAAGAATACACTGTTCTGACAAATCATGAAAACTGATGATTCTGATAAATCCTAATTGGTGTCAGTGTAAAGTTCTATTAGCTCAAGGTCATCAGATTTGAAATTTCAATAGTTTTTCACTTCTCAAAATTAAAAATTATTCGAATAAAAGATTATCAAAAGATCAGGTTTGATGTCATTAATATTAGAAAATATGACTTTCAGAACATCAAAATTACCAATTCTGACGCATCTGAGACTAATAATATTTGAAATGTTGCATTTTTCTATATCTGTTAGAACTGGATCTTAATTGAAAATTGTCAACCCTCACACTTCTGGGATCATTAAATTTCTAAATTATGTCAAGTCTGGGTTTCCAAAAGCAGCCAATTTTCATAACTCTATAGTCACTAGAATGACATATTCTAATAAAACTGTGGTCATTAAAATTACAGATGTTGACATGTGCAGGTATGACAGAGTGGCTGAGAAATTCTTTACATAACCATAGGGTCTTGGATTCATTCCCAGTGTTATACCTTAGATAAGTTTCTTCTGTTTTAAACCCAGGTTGATCAAAGCCTTTTGAATAAATAAATCAAAGAGATAGAAACTGTGGGGAAGCCCATTAATTATATGTGTGTGGTGTGTGTGTATGTATGTGTATGCATATATGTATATGTGTGTGCATGTTTGTGTTTGTCTTCCCACTAATTGAGAACTGGTTTTGGTTTGATTACTAACATGCAAATTAGTGGTTTGGCAAAAGTGTACGATAGAATAATTGGCAAGCTTGAAATAAATACTGGGGTTAATTTGTTTGATTAACAATACAAGGTGGGGCTTCAGCATGACTGCAATCCAATGAATTTACAAGTAAAAGAGTGAAGTTGCAGGAAAATTACAATTACTATTTTTGATATGATAAAGAAAAAAAAAATTGAAGTTTTAGCTGGTTCTGTGGTTATCAAATATACACAATGAACAGGAGTTGACTGTTGGATGGGGTGGGGAGTGAGGTGGGGTATGGTCGGTTTAATTGCCTATTCCATATTGCCCACATCTGTGGTTTTGAGTCTATATTACAAATCAATACAACAATGCACGGCAAGAATCTGTTTCAGTTACTGAATCTCAAATAAATTCAATCTCTAAATTTAACCTCAAAACGGAGTACATCCTTTTTATTTACTATGAAGATAACTGATTAAAGCAAGAGAAAAATATAATTGCCAAATAAATATTTACATTATCTTTGGTTCAGCTTCCGAAACCATAACTAATGGCACAATGTATATAGTGTATCAAGTACACATAATGTTAAACTGGCAGACTTATGGGTGGCAATCTTTTATTCGGTAAGTAATAATAAAATTTAAAATACATTTCTAGCTTATTAACTCACTCTGTTAAGCAACCCCAACAAAATTGTAAAACTTTTAAAATTCTGCTGAATATCTTGGTCTCCACAAATAATTAGAAGTCAGAATATATACATATATATATATACATATATACTCTTTTACTCTGTTACTTGTTTCAGTCATTTGACTGTGGCCATGCTGGAGTACCTCCTGTAGTCAAGCAAATCGACCCCAGGACTTATTCTTTGTAAGCCTAGTACTTATTCTATCAGTCTCTTTTGCTGAACCGCTAAGTTATGGGGACGTAAACACACCAGCATCGGTTGTTAAGCGATGTTGGGGGGGACAGACACAGACACACAAACATATATACACACATACATATATATATATATATATATACATATATAAATATATACGACGGGCTTCTTTCAGTTTCCGTCTACCAAATCCACTCACAAGGCTTTGGTCGGCCTGAGGCTATAGTAGAAGACATTTACCCTAGGTGCCACGCAGTGGGACTGAACCTGGAACCATGTGGTTGGTAAGCTAGCTACTTACCACACAGCCACATATATAAACAAGTTTCATTGAGTTGAATGCTTTGCATGAATAAAAAAAATGAAATTCTGGAAAGCACAAATAGTGTAGAAAGACTCTCCTCATGGCAATCTTCAGTAAGTGATATCTAGTGTGAATGCTTCATTGGCCATAGCTTATGAAATTGTCTGAAACAGATACACATTACCTTGACCAGAAACACCAGAGTCAAAGAAATATGTGAGAAGAGGCTATAAAGAAATATATAAGAAGAGGCAAAAATCTGGATAACTTGAAGTCATCATCATCATCCAGAAGTTAATCAAAATTGCAGCGAAGTTCTATGTGTTGCACAGTGAAACTCTCAATTCATGCATGTCGATAAGAACATTGTCTAAAAATTACAGTTGAATGTTGTTTTTCTTTTAGTCAACAGACATGGATATGTCAATATAGAACTATTCTAGAATCCAAGCATCCTTATCAAGTCAAACCAAAATGTTAGAACAGCCATAGAACATAATACAATACTTATGTGAGTTATACTGTAAAATATCAGCATCAGTATATAGAGTTGGGTAAAAATGCCCAGAAGCTACGTAATCAGTATTCAATCATATTGTTGTTTTGGATCAACTTTTTTGTCAAACTTAAACAAAAAAGAAATGGTTATTTATAAGTAAAGCAAAATTATAGTACAACAAAACGGAAATGAAAATATCCAGAAACACATTTTGGATGCTTTTTGTTGGAGAATTTATCCAGAACAAAGAATTGAACTCCTAGATATCTGTGTTGGCATTGTCATGAAATAAATTACTATGAAAATCATGATGAGCACCAATTGAAGTATCATCATCGTTATCTTCATCATTACTGATGAGTGTGTCATTATCGTTAGCATTGTTGTTATCATCAATATAATAACAATCATCAATGAACTTGCACTTCGATCAACTAACAAGCCAACATGCTATACTCAACAAAGATTCTTAAAGCAGTCAAATTTGAGAAATCATTATGGTAGTTTACACAAAATTCCTTAATAAACATATGCATAAACCAATTTTGTAATCAATGTTAAAATTATTTCTAAAGATAAAAAAGCAAATAATGAAAAACTAGTCTTGCAAAATACTGTCATATTCATTGTTTTCTTTTCATTTCTCTCCCTTTTTTAAAAAATTCAAAATCCCTCCATGACCGAAAAATGAGAAATAGTTGCTTCCTTTTCTTTATTTTTTTTTAATTTCGTCAACATTTCATTTTGTTTATTTTATATTTAATTTCCTACCCTCTTATTTACTCGCCGAACTGAATTAATTCCTCTTTGAAATCACTTTTGCCATTCTGTCACCAGATCTCGTCAGCGATTCTGTCAAATCTACCAAAATATCCCCTCACTAACTTTAGCTTTTGTTTATCGAAAATGGGCAATAAAATACCACTCAATCTCTAATTTTTAATTCTCTTGTCAAGACATAACAGTTTCCTTCATTTGTTTTTTTAAAATACTTTATATATTTTTCTCACAGTGACGTTAAAATAGGAGTTATATTTTGCCCTTATATTTTAAAAGGCAATTTATGTCATGTTGTATACACATTCTAAAATTTTTATTATATTTTCTGGATTTGTCTCTGTTGATTTTTCTTTAAAAACGTCTTTAAATTTCAATTTTTGTTTCTTAGTCACAGTTTTATTGTTCATTTCTTTTTTATGATGGTGATGATGATGATATAAAAAGAAAAAAGGTCTAAATTAAACAAAATAAATAAATGACATTTTTCTTTTTCTTTGCAATCAAAGTTGAATATGTTTGTTGGAATCTGGAAGGATTATTTTTAGCTAGTGTGATGATAGAATTTTGGTTATTATTAATTGCTGGTTCACATTCCAGTTCATTATCCAAAATGTTTTGAAGCAACATAGGAGCACTCTCATACACAAAACATGTTCTCCTCCCACCTCTCTCACTCACTCACACTTTTTCATGCATACATATACACACACCCTCACACACACACCCTCACACATACACGTATACACACCCTCAAATGCTGAAATTAAAAAGAAAAAGTAAATTTAATGCCTGTTTTTAATTTCTGTATTTAGAGCTATTTTCAAATTTTGCCAATACAAATTGCTATTAAATTCTAAGAAATGCCTAAATCTTGGAAATGTGTTTATGTATATGACTGTATGTGTGTGCGAGTTAGTATATATGGATAGGTATACGGAGA
>NC_068984.1:27730615-27732698 GCF_001194135.2 Octopus bimaculoides
TTGTTTTTAAAAGAATTTACAATAACACTTCTGATAATGTGAGTACTAACTGAATTTAAGTAATTAAAACTTCACCTATATCTCATCGACTAACTTAGATCAAGAAAGGCAGGGGAGGCAATCCCAGAATTTAAATTAAGTAAAATTATGTAAAAAAAGTAGAATGGGTGGGGGTGCGGGAGTGATTCTGTTTGTTTTTTTTTGATATTTATCAAGTGTTGAAACTAAAATGAAGACATCTTAGAAAGGTCATTTTAGCATTTGAAAACACACAGTAGAAAAAACACATAACTACAGTTTTGTTACATGTTTACAATCTGGTCTCTGACTTGGCTCCACTACAACTGTTGAAAATCAGTTACTAGTGAGTTTTTGTGATTCACAAGGGGTCCTGGCTTTAATGGTATTGCAGAAGGCCTTGCTGGAGACCCAACCTTCTGAGTTTTTTTTTACAGGGCTTAGAAAAACTGAAGGGCTGCTGCAATAAGTGTGTGAATCCGAGAGGGAAATGTGTTAAATAAAATCATAATTAACTGATTTTCCTGTATTTTCTTTTACCCAAAGCCAGGAAGTTTTCTGCAATTAGAACTGTTACAGGAGCAATATTTTGGTACAGAAACCTATGTTATCTTTTTAGTGATAACCATTAGCTATTGTAGGATTTGCACTTAGAATATAAAGCAACGTAACTGAAACCTGTTCTTGCATGCTACTATTTCTGGCATCCCATTACCCTACTAATGAATTGTTAAAAATAGTCTTATATATAAAGACACATATAGTCTTATACAAAGTCACAGATTTAAGGGGAAGATGGGATAGATGATTAAATGGACATCCTTTCTTGAATGGTATTTATTTAATCAACATTGGGTGTACGAAACATCTTCATCTAGTACAACCTTGATGGGATTAAAAGTTTCTTTGTCGAAGCACCTTACATGATTACATGCCACAACTGACTGGTAGGTTGCCTTTTTGTTTTGGAGGATAAATAGAAAGAAAACTATGCAGCTCATGTGAGGAGTCAGTTCTACCAAGACAAAATCCTGGAGATTCTTGTGATTTATAGTATTAAAGGATTTGGGACCAATAAAATATTGAAGCATATCTCAATGGCTTTCAGGACATGGAAACAATAAAACAAAACACAAAACCTGCCTACAAAGGAAGATGCATAAATTTCCAGTGACTTGAATAAGCTCATATACATGTAAACATATGCATTCACATATGAAGAGTGAGATGGAGGGGGAAAAGGATAAAGATGGATAGATATATAGACATAGATAGATATTAAGTACAAAGAAAGAGAAGGGGGAGAGGGTGGGGAGAGAGAGAGAGGAGAGAGAAGAAGAGAGTGAGAGAGAGAGGAGAGAGAAGGAGAGAGTCAGTGAAAGAGACATGGGCTAATATGCAACTCGTAAATGATGGATATGTATACACACACACACACACACACACACACACAGACATATATAAGGAATTACTTTTCTTTTAAACCATTTAGATAAGCAAACATGGCTATCTACCAGTTTGATCTAGTGTGATGTATTTACTTTTCATTTCCTCACATCTCCTAACGAGCTTATTTTGAGTCCTTTGCAGTTTTCAATATATAATTTTCTAACTCCATATTTGCTTCGCTATTCCTGGGTTTAACTAACTTTATTATCATAACTGCCTGACCCGATGTTAATATTCTTTGATATTTGTAGAAAAGAAGCACATATAGATACTTTTATATTTTTAATCCTTTGCTTCTGATTGGATAAACTTGGATTTTAAATTGCTTGAACATTTATGAAGCTGCTGATAAGTATAACCTGAATATTGTTACTAGCTCATGGTTCATTTGTTTTTATTCCATTAGGGGAATACATACTGTTGAATCTGTAAACAAGAAGCGTAACTCCATTTGCTTTAAAACTGTGTTGGCATCAGATATTCTGGTATGATTTCTCTTGGATCATATTTACACAGATAGTTGTAAGATTTCTACAAGTATGAAACCAAGCACTTACCCAAATTTGCATGCTGGTTGATAGCGTTGCCTTGAAAGTTAAATGCATATTGTATATAT
>NC_068984.1:27732840-27739888 GCF_001194135.2 Octopus bimaculoides
TATATATATATATATATATATATATGTATGACATGTATGTAGATACATATTCTTTTATTCTTTTACATGTTTCAGCCTTGAGGCTGCAGCCATGCTGGGGCACCACCAGTGTTACTTTTTTCTTTCTTTTTCTTGCCTAGCTAAGGCATGCACCTTGAGGTTGAGATGATTTTGAAAAACAACTCGGGTCCAGCTATAGTTCTGGCTTAGATGTGTTCAGCCGTTATTGCTCTGAGGCAGCCTGGCACCACTGCTCTGTTGAGCGAGCATGAAAGCCATTGCTCTGATCTTGCAGTTCTTCTTGTACTGGATAGGATAGCCATAGCTGAATTGATATTGGTGGCACCTGCCTAAGGTCAGCAGAAGCATTGGCAGCAGTGATGCACGACGTGTGAGCACACCGCAACTGCCACACACTGCTATTACCATGCACCAAACTTCCAACGTGAGTAGTAATTGGAGAACTAGGTATTGTTAGTAAATGCTCAAAGGAGAATCTGGATAAACTGAGATTTTCCGAAAGAGAATTTGATTGGCTAATTTGTACATTACAAGTGCAATCTATGAGTGGAACAGTAAAAATATGCAAGATTTTTCTCAAGTTCCAGCTTGGGGCACCGTGTATGTGCAATGCATCCGTAGGATAAAACTGACCTGTCTCACAATGGTGAAATTGATATGACATTTTGGCAGTAAGCTGTCCCATATTAGAACAAACTCCAATGTTGTTTAATCAACTTTTTGTTTTTTACTGAAGCATATCACAATATTTATATAATAACATAGTTGTTTGCCTGTGGTGTATTGTGCCATGAGTAGAGAATAGTTCACTGTTGCATTAATAATAGAAATGAAAAGCTTTGTGTAAGTGGCATGAAAAGTACTCTGCCCTTCATAGTTGATGATTCCTTTAATCTAGGATTGAGTAACAACAAGGAATTTCTCTTACAGACAGGTTGTCTGTGCAACCTATGTGCCTCTCTGGCATGTTAGTGCCTAAGAATTGACCAGCTACTTATTTGTGTGATAAGAAGTGAGGATACTGTGTTCATGGTACGTGCTTGGAGAAGTGCATTGAAGACAAAGTACTTCTTTTAAACACGGTGAGCAGTGACCAAGAATTCTGTGTCCACCTCTCTTTTCTGGAACCATTTCAAACCCCTGCATTAATTCTGGTGTGCTTTCACTTTATAACTCCTGTTTATGCAGGAACATCTGGAGCATTCGATAATTTAGGGTGATATATCTGCAAACTGATTGGTTGATATTTAGAGCACATCACCTGATCTAAGTGTGGTTTGAGCCTAGTTACTAAAACTGTAAGGTTCTAATTCTAGGTTTTTCTACACATACATATGTACGTAGATAGATAGATAGATAGAGAGAGAGAGAGAGAGAGACAGAGAGAGAGAGAGAGAGAGAGATGGATGGATGCATGCATGCATACATGCAAGCATGCTGTACTATCATAGAGGTCAACTGCCCTGCAGATATAAATATCTCTTTGAAAATCAAAGAAAAAGAGAATATCTATGGTCAACTGCTTCAAAACCTCTAACTTCTATATCCAGACTATGAATTCATATTCATACCAATAACAATTGGAGAACTAGGTTTTGTTAGTAAATGCTTAAAGGAGAATCTGGATAAACTGGTATTTTCAGAAAGAGAATTCAACCAGATAATTCGTACACTACAAGTGCAATCTGTGAATGGAACAGTAAAAATATGCAAGACTCTTCTTAAGTTCCAAATGTGAATTTGTCTGTGTTAACTACATCCCAAAGACGGAGCCGTGTATCTTTGTTGGAAACCAGCTCCCTCCTCAGTGGAAGATTTATAATAATCAAAAAATAGAAGAGACATACATATATACATACATACACACAGGCACCCATAGATGCATACATGCACACACATGCATACGTAGGGGTGGATGAAATCATATCTTACAATGGCACCTGTAACAAAACACGTGTCACTAAAGACACGTCTAATGTGGGTCTTGTATTAGCATGCATATATATATATATTAGACAAAATGAGATAACAAAGCCAAGGGTGTGAAAATTTTTCAGGTCATTTATAAAGAAAATGATATAGCTATAGTCTTACAGTTGTTTCTGGGATATTATAGATATCCCTTCATCAGAGATAATTTGACAATGATAAGAAAAAGTTCGAGGCTGTGTGTATCCTCTCTGATGAATCAAAAAATAGTTTACATAAAAACATTCAGATCAGGCAATAAAATTTTTACAATGACAAGAAGATAAAATTAGTTGATATAAATATATCCAAGTCAAGTAATAGACTTTTGACAAGAAGATAAAATGTGTCTGGTTTGTTGATCAGTGGGTGCTAAAGTTTTAGTCTCACTGTGATCAGAAACCATAATTGTTTGTAGCATTTTAAATAGAAAAAAATGGTGAGTAGAGAAATAACAGATCATTTATAGTTCTCATATCTGGTTGTAGGATCTCGCATCTGGATGGAATTTAATACTTACCACTATTTTATACAAAGATGGTGGCTCAAAATTGCCTTCTTTTTAAAGAACAATGTGGTTGGTTGATGCCAGTCACATGATCAAAAGATGGTTCTGTTTCTGAAAAACGGTGACTTACAATTGCTTTCTATCTAAAAACAGTTTGGGTTGTTGATGGCAGTCACATGATCAAATGGTAGTTCACCATTGTTCTGATTTCTAATAGCTGTTGTGTAGCCAAGAAAGGCTTGTTTGGTGAGTGGGTTCTGTTATGGTTCAGTAGTTTTGGCAGGTGTTTTTGAGTTTATATGTATGACCCATAAGTAAATATATATACATATATATATATATATGTAATCACTGTCATAATTTAACATCCGCTCTTCTATGGAGAAATGAATTGGATGGGTCATACTTCCAATTCTGGGATGATTTTTATGGCTAGATGCCCATTTGATTACCAACCATTTTATCGGATGCACTTGGTCAAGTTTATCTTATCACCACCACTGAAGAGGTTGCCTTACTTTCAGCAAGACGAATGTATTTTCTTTACACTTCATTGCGTACTTCTTTCATTCATTAGTACTGTGAACATCTTGTCCTCAGCTGATAAACCAGAGAGTGATGAAAGAGAACCATAACAAATGGATGATAATAGAGAATAACAGAAAAGTATGAAAATAATTGGCAAGAATGTTAAAGGAGTGAGTAATAAATGAGTATACAAGAATTGGTGGTAATTAGTTTCATGATTGACAAAGAAAGCATAAGAGGAGGGGAAAAGAGAGTATTGAAAGTGAGGAATATGATGAGAAGACTGATAAAGCTTTTAATTTCGCTATATATAATTGAGGTAGTGTTATCTATTCTGTTATGAAGTAGCCAAATTCTTAACTAAAACAAATGAAATTATTTCACTGATCTTTAAAGTGTTCATTTTGATTTTTACATTGAGAGGGTGCAAGCTCTTATTTTTAACTTCTGTTGCTTTATAGCTATAGATACCCATGGCAAAGACTTTAGGAGTGAATCTTGAGGAAAAAATCTGAAACTGAACTCCCTAATGCATCCAACGTTGCTTTAACACATTTCTAGTTGAGTTAACTATGCTTTTAGTACTAGTAAACTTTTGCAAGAGTAAACCAACTGGTCACTGATACACTGACTACTCCATATAACAGCTTTAAATGTATGTTGCTGGAGAATGACAGAAAATGAATCATCTGCAGATGTATAAACTGATAAAGAAACCATTTAACTTGATCTCTTCTCAAGCAATTTTGACATAGACAAGAATATGCTCTTAAACTAATATAGATATATGTTTTGAAGGAAGTGTCATTTTAATAAAGAATTTTGTTTGAATGTGAAATTGCATTTCACTTATATGAAGAAATATCAAGGAGAAATAACATTCATTGAAGGTGTGTTCAACTATTCATTGGGAGTAATTATGATTTGATGTGTTCTTCTTTACAGTATAATCATGGTTTTCCTAACTGCAACCATCAAAGATAATTACTATTGGTTTATTGCTGGTCCTGTATTTCTGTGAACATTAAAAGTATTTCATAGCTATGTAATTAAAATCAAATAAATATTAGTTTAAACAATAGTCTGCTGTAACTAATTTTACCACACAAAAGCAGTCTGTAGTTTACTTGCTTGTAACATAACATACAGGCAACTTGTTAATTTAACAAACCAGACCATAAACAAAGTGCAGGCACATGGCCTAGTGGCTAGAGCAGTGGATTCGCAATTGAGGGATCGTGGGTTCGAACCTCAGACTGGGTGACGTGTGTGTTTATAAGCGAAAAAACCTTAATTCCATGCAGCTCCAGCAGAAGGTAATGGCAAACTTCTGCTGACTCTTTCACCACAACTTTCTCTCACTCTTTCCTCCTGCATCTAGCAGCTCACCTGTGATGGCCCAACATTCCATCCAGGTGGGGAACCTATATGCCAATGAAACCAGGAAATCAGCCCTTATGAGCTAGGCATGGCTCAAGAAGAAACAAACAACAACAAACCATAAACAGATCACGCTTGTACTTATGCATACGTGTGTGTATGTCTGTCTCTCTGTTTATGTATGTGTATGTATTGTGTTGAGTCAAACGTTCTCCAATGTTTTGGTAACTTATTCATCAAGTAACAACAAAAGCAGTCTAGAATTCAAAATAGAAGCCATTGTGTTCCACTGTCTGAAGCCACCTTTTTGCCATTTCTTTGACCCATTGCTAGTACCAGTTCTTGTCCTTCAAGAGGAAGAACTCCTTCACTGTAGCTTTATCTCCTCTTGGTGGATAGACCTAGAATATATGGCTATAATAAGCAAAGTGCAGCAAGTGGTGAGGAGAGAGATGTTGGGTATGAGAGGGTATAACAAGTGGGACATGATTTTTGGATATGAGAGAGTGCCGAGAAAGATAGTAGGTATGTGAAACATTGAAATGTTGCATGGCAGAGGAGAGAGATAGCTGAAGGTACAGAAAAGAGGTAAAAATAGTGTGGAGTGAGGAAGGGAGGATAATGGGCATAAGAGATCGAGGTGGTTTCAGCAGGGAGGAGGTAACTGGTAGTACAAAGAAAGTGGGAAGACTAGTGAGTGTCAATACTGCCTTCAAGTGATTACAGTTGCGAAGTAGTACTATGGATAGAGAGGTGATGGGTGGCAGGGTTTAAGGGGAACGAGATGAAAGGAATGCTTGATGGGGCAGAATGAGTTTTCATTATCAACATTATCATCATCACCATTTAACCCCCGTTGTCTATGCTGGCAGGAGTTGGACGGTGTGACCAGAGCTAGCACACTAAGGTGCTGCACCAGACTCAAGTTTGATTTGGCTTGGTTTCTACTGCTGGATGCCCTTCTCAATGCCAACCGCTTTACAGTGTACCACATGATGGCATCACATGGGCACTTTTATGTGGCACTGCCACAAGTATTTTCCACCACCAGAAGGATCAGTCTTAACACTTTTGTTGTGGGGTACAGTTTTACACACACAAACACATATGTACATACATACACACACATGCACACATACATATTCATATATGTATATATAAATATTTATGTATTGTATATATATATATGTATATAAATATATATTTATATATGTATATACGTATGCATATATATATGTGTGTGTATGCATGTATGTATATATGTATGTATATGACCTTTACATTCACAGGCATACATCCATACTAAAAAGTACACTCACAGTAGATTGAGTATTTAAGCTATAATACTGATATTCATGTATTTTAAATCAACAGATTTGCACCTAACTCTCTACTTTCTCAAAAGCAATGAATATTTCCAGTCTTTTTCTAGAATCTGAAGTTAGGTTTCAGAGAAGAATTGATTCATTTGTATAAACTGACACATGATGAGAGAACTCTTATTCAGACTTAAATTCCTTACTGATTAATATGATCACATATTTGTATTCATTTAATACTGTTGAGAAGAAATATTTCACTTTTGTAATTTCATAATCTTAATAACTCTGGGAATAAGCCTCTACTAATAAGCCTCTTCCACCATTGAAATATATTTTCTCTTTTGATTATGAATAATATTACTGCATTTAACAGATAATATGATAGAGCTCATCAATTCTGACAGGCTTTTTTTTGAATGACTACTTGTCTGTCCTAAACCCTGGCATTATTTTTCGAAGATGTAACCTGATTGTCTGGAACAATTTTTAGAATATATATGCACCTTATAAAAGCCCAAATATAGTGATTATCTTATTTACACTGCAGAAATATTATAATATCTAAATAGTATATATGTATGTCATCGTGTTTACTTTTCTTTATTTTATAATAATATTATCAAATATGAATGTCACATAATCTTGTTTGCATTTTTAAGCTCTTCCATTACACAGAATTAAAGAAAATTTAATATATTACTTTATGTTTAGGTGGCAAGCTGACAGAATTGATACTGCACTGGAGAAAATGTTTGGCAGCATTTCTTCTGATTTATCATTCTGATTTCAAATACCACTGGGGTTAACATTGCCTTTCATCCTTTTGGGTTTGATAAAATAAGTACCTGTAGAACACTGGGGTCGATGTAATTGATTTGACCCCTCCCCTGAAATTGATGGTCTTGTTCTAAAATTTAAAATCAATATATTACTATATGTTTATTTTTAAAAGGTTATCCTGACTCAGTAAATGATTCAGTTAAATGCATGTTCTCTGAGCAAGTCATTTACCAAACAAGTACCACATCAAAATGGTTTTATTATTCTTTTCTAATCTAGGCACAAGGCCAGAAATATTGGGGGAGGAGGCCAGTCGATTAGATCGACCCCAGTACGCAACTGGTACTTAATTTATCGACCCCGAAAAGAGGAAATGCAAAGTTGACCTCGGTGGAATTTGAACTCAGAACGAAAAGATAGACGAAATACCGTTAAGCATTTCACACGGCATGCTAATGTTTCTTATTTCTTTATTGCCTGCAAGTGTTAAACATAGAGGGGACATACAAAGGGATTAAGTTGATTACATCGACCCTAGTGC
>NC_068984.1:27740001-27742501 GCF_001194135.2 Octopus bimaculoides
AGGATGAAAAGCAAAGTCGACCTTGGTGGAATTTGAACTCAGAACAAAAGGATAGATGAAATACTGTTAAGCATTTCACCTGGCGTGCTAACGTTTCTTATTTCTTTATTCCCCACAAGGGGCTAAACATAGAGAGGACAAACAAGGACAAACAAAGGAATTAAGTTGATTACATCGACCCCAGTGCGTAACTAGTACTTAATTTATCAACCCCCGAAAGGATGAAAAGCAAAGTCGACCTTGGTGGAATTTGAACTCAGAACGTAACGGCAGATGAAATACTGCTAAGCATTTCGTTCAACCTGCTAACGTTTCTGCCAGCTCACCATCTTTAAAATGGTGTGCTAACATTTATGTCAGCTTGACGCCTTTAAAATGGTTATATTATTGGCTTTAATGTATCATTAAAGATAAATTCTTAACATTTACTTCTATCACATTTTTCACAATGCCTGTTAATATTCACCAAGTCATCCTTTAATTGTTGCTGATCTTTTTAGAATAAAACAAAATATTTCAAATAGGAATATGAAGGCTGTGCATATGAGAAGTAACAAAATTCTCAACAAAGCATTAATACTTTAGCAACTAAGGATACCATTGGTAGTAGAAGCCAATGTGTTTTGGCATGGTTGCTTGATCTGCTTGAGATAGCTGCCAAATATTTCTTAAATTCACTGTATCATCTTCAAATCATAAGAAAGTAAAGAAACAAGAGAGATATTCTGAAAATGTAGTCTTTGATGCACTGTCTGTAAAAAGTGGGGGTGGTCGTTTCTGGAATGTCTTTCATCAAAGTTCTGATAGATAAGGGTAAATCTAGAGGCTACATAACAATGATAAACAATTATAATAATTAAAGCTAAACTAGTTTTCCATGAGCTGCTAACTAGACTGTGCATCGTTTCCTAGATATATGAGTTTGTTTTGTTTTTCCTTTCGTCCTACCTTTACTGGGTTTGTCTTTTCTTTTGTTTTTATTATTTCATTATCCACTTTCTAATTCAATTTACGTGCTGACTTCTTTTAGACAGAATGTATCTTCTATTTTAGCTATTTGAATGGCTAAACATTCAGTTTGGCAGATATTCATTTATCAAGTTGGATATCTTAGGTGAAATTTGATTGAAAAAAAAAGTAAAATATATAAACAATGAGAAACACTAAAAATAAACAAAACCTATAAGTAAATGAATGAATAAAAAAATAAAGTAATGAGTAAGCAGATAAAAGCTGCCTAAAATTCTTGCCAAACAATTTCAGTAATTCCTCAGCCTCCAAGTCAGACCAAATAACTCCAATAGCAATACTCAATGTGTTTTTTAGTTTTTCTTTAGTTTATCACAACATGTCTCTGCACCAATTCCACATGACTGTCTTTTAAAAATTCTACTAAATGAAGTAAGATTTTCACAGTAAATGCAAAACTACTTAGTCTAATAAATCAAATGTATTCTGTTTATATTTTTCATTTCTAAACGAGGTAAAAGACTTTTCAGAACCACACACTGTGTCCTACAAATACATATTGTCTGAAATTAAACTGAGTTTCTTTTTTTTTTTCCTTATTTCATTTTTTATCCCCAATAATATTTGCAGTTTGTTATGATATACATCTGACTTTTAACAGCAAAACTGAAAAAATAACACTGCATTACATGAATTTTGTTCTTGGGTAGCAATTGCTATTTCTTATTTTCTTACTCCTCAAAAGTATGAAAAATGGCAATATTTCCTTCAAACTTTGCTTTTATTACATTTATTCAAACCCCAAAGAATCCCTCTTAATACATGGTTATGATGCTCCTACCACTCCGGTGTGCTATGTGCCATTACATAGTGTGCTATGTGTCATTACATGAAGTGATTACAGAGCAATGTAAGATAAAGTGTTTTACTCAAGAACACAATGCACCACCTGGTCTGAGAATTGAAACCACAATCTTGTGATCATGAGTGCAACACCCTAACCACTAGGCCATGTATCCTAATAATACTAATAGTAATAATAATAATAACTATCTTCTGGGATTTTCCACTCAACACTAACAGAATGATCAGGCTAATCAACCAGACTTAGTCAATAAAGACAGAGAAGAAAATTCCAATATTTGTAAAGGAATTTGAGAAATTAAGTAAATATAAAGACCTGGAAATTGAAATACAAAAGATGTGGCATTTTAAAGCAAGAACTGTTCCTGTTATTGTGGGTGCCCTAGACATGATAAGAAAGGGATGTCAGAAACATCTAGATAAGATCCCAGGAGAACCATGTCTCAGAGAAATCCAAAAGATTGTAGTGACAAGTACAGCCCACATCCTTAGAAAAACACTATCAATTAAAATATCTGTGTTCTATATTACATGAAGATATTTTGCTATTGCTCCTTCCACTTCCGCTCCCTGAGCTTTCAGTCATACTGTAACATCTCTTATCCTTCATTCACCCTAGGACACTGGGTGTGTCTCGGTGAGTGCCTGTAACAAACATACAGATTAA
>NC_068984.1:27746555-27754358 GCF_001194135.2 Octopus bimaculoides
ATATATATATATATAAAGTGTAAACAGAGTTAGCAGTTATAGTAACCAACTAAGGGATAAAATATCCATATATACTATCAGTATCCATTACCTATTATCTCCAGGCATTGGTGTGCAGGCACAACATACATGTAGAGTGCAGATAACAACAAGATAAACAAGAGTTTATCAGGAACCAATGCAAGTAATTAGAAAATGGAGAAAGCCACAGGTTAACAAACACATCGATTGGACCACATGTATAGCTTATTTTTTAATACGAAGCATGACATAACAAAATAGGTTATATCATGCTTTGTATTAAATAATAACCTATACATGTGGTCCAATCGATGTGTTTGTTAACCTGTGGTTTTCTCCATTTTCTAATTATTTGCATTATATATGTATATATATATATATATGTCCAACCCATGCTAGCATGGGAAGCGGACGTTAAACTATATATATATATATATATATATATATATATATATAAACAAGGATAAGATCATTCTTTAAAATACCAATCATATCAAGTGGCCAGCATGAGAATAAAAACCTTATTAATTATTATTTGAATTATAATTAAGGGTAACTAAGAGATGCCACCATGCTAGAGTGGTTTTAGAATCAAGTTTTACTGCTATCTCTTAGATACTCTTAATTATACTTATATATATTAATATAAAATAGAACAAGAAAGTAGAAGACACTTGCTCAAGGTGCGACACAATGTGATTGAACCCAGAACAATGTGGTTTGGAAGCAAGCTTCTTACCACACAGCCACTCCTACATATATATATATATATATATATATGAATAGGACTATAAGGTGCACTGCAGTGCATATTTATAGATAACTCAATGACTGAAAAAGATAAATAAATGAATAATATTAATAGTAATAAATATATGAAAATAATAAATATATATAAAAATGATAATAATAAATATATATAAAAACAATAATGATAAAAAAGAATAGCAAAGTGAGATGATTTGAGGAAATTGTAATAGAAAAAAATGGCTCTCTACAACAAAGTCTATTCTGCATTAGATCAACATTTTGTTAGTTTGTTAGTATTTTATATTGGAAATTTTCTTGGTGTTTTTTCTAAAACAGTTTTCTTTTTTTATTCAACTGAATGGTTCAAAGATTTCGTAGTGTGTGGTAAAACGTTGATACATTCTTTTTATGTGTATTAAATTGATTTATATTTTAATTATTGTTCCTTTCTTTCTTTTCTCATTGTGTGTAGGTGGATGTGTATACATATATATGTATGTGCATATGTTTTATATATATATATATGTATATATATATATATACATATATACATATACACACACACATACATATTCTTTCCAATGTGGTCAATTGTTTATTGTTGTTTAATTTATCAATCTGATGATGAAAATTGATGGAAACCAGACATTCTAATTTGTTTATTTATTTATTAGTAAAAAAAAAGGAAAGTGAGAACCCATTAATGTATGAAATTCTTTCAAACATTAAAAAAGAAAAAAGGAAAATTAAGAAGAAGTTGAGCGAGTACTATCATTGTTCTTCTTGAATATCTCTTGATATACTATTGTGGGAACTAATTTTCTCTGAAATGAAAACATGATTTCAGAATATTGGAGTGTAAAAGAAACATAATAAAATTTGGAGTTTATACTTAATGAAGTATAATTAAATAATCTGGCAAGAGGTTCGTGATGTTGTAAAATGATATCAATTGAAGATATATGATATCATCGCTCAACTTTAAAATGCAAATAAATTATATTGTGAGAGGATATTGACCAACGATGCTATAAATGCAGTGTTTAACAAGTACTGATGGTCTCTCTTGAGAATCTCACATCTAAGCATAGCAAAAACAGTGTCCCAAAGACTAGACTTTTTGTTTGGGGATAGAAAATATTTCAGTTTCAAACAGTTGCTGACTCTCTAAAAGCAGGTTTCTGCAATGGAATACTACACCTGCATTTGAGAGAGTACTTCTGACTCCCAAAACACTCCTATATGGCTGCATTGTAAAGAAGATTGGCTAAATTAGTTAAGAACTCCTTCCCGAACATCCATAGATGTGCTGCTGTCTAACTCTGCTTCTTCTATAGAAACTACAATAGTTTCAGCTACTCAAAGCTAACTAGTTGCAGCCTAAATATACTCAACAAACATATCCTTTCTATCATCACCCACTCTGTCTCTTCCCTCAGGTTCTATACTACTGGCCAGATCCAAATTTTTTCTGCCCAGAATATCACCTTTTTTCATTCACCTCTGACCCATGTTTTTCTCATTTCATCCTGCTTATATTCCTGACAGGCTTTGCATCCTTTAGCTTTGCAGTTTCAAATTTTAATCAAATGTAAAATTCCCATACTGAAAACCAAGTAAAAAATCAATCACAAGAACATTCAGCCATAAAGTATTACCTCAAATATACATGTCTAATCTCTACCAGGTTATAAAACAGGTGTAAAACAAATTTGAACTCAGAGCAGAAATCTGGAATAACTATCTTCATGTATCAATTACACTACTCTATTGTCTCCACTTTATTTCTGATATGAAACCTAATAAAAGAAATAAAGAACGACTTCTATGTGAAGTCGAGAGATTTGAGAAGATAACATTCTTTTCTTTTTAAATAAAATCTTGCTTTTCCTCTTTTTTTTCTTTTTGTTCAGAAACATGTTCTTCAGCATCACTTTCATTGGTACAACCAAATGAAATTAACTAAAACAGTTGTGGAAGTATAGAGATTATTTTTAATTGTGCAGATATGGCTGTGTGATTAGGAACTTCACTTCCTATCCATGAGATTCCTGGTTTGATCCCACTGCACAGCATATAGGTTAACTATAGAATTTTGGTTGACTCAAGTTATATAAGAGTATCATCATCATCATCATCGTCATCATCATCAACACCACCAAAATCAACATCATTATTTTAGATCTACTGTTCAAGCTGGCATATGCTGGGTAGATCATAAAATTCTGAATCAGTTGGTATTTAGAGTTAATACTCTCCTTCAGTGTTCAGAGGATCTGTTTTGCATATACAGGGTGCATAAGATATTTGAGGACAGATTTATATTTATAAAAAAACAGATATATAATAACAGATAATAACTTTATTTATCAAAAAATATATATGAGGATCAAAATAAACCTTCTTTTCAATAAAACCATCTTCAACTTCATCACCTGCTTCTATACGAGATCTAAATCCTCTACATGCTCCAATCAAGTGGTCCTGGTTCATCTTGGACATTACTCTGACTATGGCAGCTTTCAAAGAATCTTTGGTGTTATGGGCATGTTCATTCTTAACAACGCTCCACATGTAATAATCCAATAGATTGAGATCTGGAGAATTAGGAGGCCAAATGTTAGGGGTTATGTGATCATGAAAATTCTCAGCCATCCATTCCTGTGTTACTAGAGCCATGTGTGATAGTGCAGAGTCTTACTGAAATACATGGCCTTCCATTGCATACACTGTCTATCCAGGGCTTAACAATTATTTCTAGGACCTCAATGTGGAAAGAATTAAGGAGGCAACGCATGTCCTTCATTGCTGACAACCCTTAAAACCATGACAGTTGCAAGAAATTTTGTATGCATAACACTTGGAACTTCAGAAGGGTTTGCACATAACCATCTGAAAATTATCTGCATTGCCCCCGCCCCTCATAGTTCAATTCCCAAATCCACTGTAGGTAACATGGAAAAGTATCCAGTCCATGCTGTGAAGTGGTTGGCATTAGAAAGGGCATCCACCCACAGAAACCATGCCAAAACAGACATTGGGGCACAATGCAGTCTCTGAACACATCAGATCCTGTCAAACTGTCCAACACATGCTAGCATGGAACACAGACATTAAGTGGTGGTGAGATTTATAATTCTGGGCATGCAATGTATGTATGCACAAATGACAAAGTTTAAATGTATTGAAAGAAAAAAAAAACAGGACATAAAAGGAATTAGATGTAGTGTACAAGAAAGGAAACTGCGCTGTTATGAACATGTGATGTGTAGGGAAACCTAAGAAGACGTGAGATGATGTCAGATGAGATGAACAAAGGACTGAGATTATCAGCAATATGCAGTTGTCAGGAAGACCTGCCCATCCCAGTGAAATTGAGATTTTGGAAGCACAATATTTGTGTGTGTGTGCATGTGTGTGTGCGTGTGTGTGTATGTATGCATATATGCATGCATAATTATAGCTTTGATTTAAATATAAGTTATATGAGATAATATAAGGATTGATTCAGGATGGAAAAATACCAATCCCTCTTATTTGAACCTTATTGTTTTTTGCATTCCATTTAACTTCATCACCACAGAGCACCATCCGTCACTTTCTCTTTCAAATAAAGGTATATTATTTTTCTACCATATATTTGGTTTTATAATACAAGATATCATCATACCTCACACACACACTGTGGCAACATTAGAAGACTCTTGCCCAAAGTACCACATAGTGGGTCAGAAACCATGCACTCATGAAACAAATTGCTTTACCACACAACAATGCCTTCAGTGTCGTCTCTCTCTCCCCCCCTCTCTCTCTATATATATATGTACACACACATTTATATGAATATACTTATTTGCATATACACACATATATACAAACACATATTAAAAGAATAAAAATAACAAGAAAAGATAAGTAATGATCAAAATTATTAGTTTGTTTGATGCTTAGGTGAGAGGAAAAATGAATTATAACATTTTGCAATGTGTGGTGTGTATGTGTGTGTGCATGTATAAATGTATATACATACAAGCACATATATATATATATATATATAAAACCAGCTCCCTCTCTCCCTCCCTATATATATATATATATATATATATATATATATATCAAGCTGGTTTTCCTGTTTCTATTGATGTGAATGAATATCTGCATTCAATATCTAACTGCTAACCTGTCAAATTATTGATTCCTTTTAGGGTAGAGGAAATAAGATTTAGTGACATTAACAAAGCATTAGTTGACATCAGTGTAGGAAAATATCTTCTGGTGATAGATCGTGATCTCTGGGTAGATGCTTACCTTTTCACATGCTTTGCATTCTGAAACCTCAAAGTATTTACAGCTAGATAAATGAAAGAAAAGCTTAAGAGATACATTTTGACTCAATGTCTAAAAGGAATGAATCAAAAATAAATAAAAACAAGACAGATGAGAAAGATTACTGCTTGGTAACATTATTTAATACATTATGCCATTTATAGAAAATTGCAACATTTCTCATTGCTACATAGATACTGACAATTTAACTAAAAGTCTCTGATCTCTCTTCTTCCTCTATTCATTATTTACTCCTGTTCCTGTTTGTTGAAGCTAAATCTTTCTTTTATTCATCATGCTTCTCTTATTATTATTCTTTCTTTCATTTTTCTCCCTTTCCTTTTTTCTTATTTCTTGTCTCTTCTTCTCACTTGAAGATTATATTCTTTTTTTTTTTCATTTTCTTAATTTTTCCTGTTTTAGTTCCTTGCTTTTTACTCTCTTGCTTTCTCTATTCTTTCCTTTTCCCAATAATTCTCTCACTGCATGTCTTCCTCTTTCTTCTCTCTCCCTCTAAGTGATTTGAGGAACTGATTGGTCATTAAATTCCTTGTCATTCAAATTTCCGTGCTAATCAAGTACAATTTGAAGTGCCAAGTAACGTCAGGCATTGATCAACGGCAGACATTCAGTCAACTTAGTTTACTCCCATAAACAACTCAATAAATTAGAATGCAATTTGATTGGCTTAGAAATTTGGCTTTTTCCCAAAACAAGAACCAATAATCTCGATGCTCTGACAGTGATTAAAGTCATCTAAGAATCCGGGGTAAAGTTCAAATTATATTGAACCTTCCATAGACATTTTCAAAGCTGCTTAACAAGCTGTCCATCTGAGTCTATACAATAGTAGAAACGTGAAGAAAACAGGTTTTATTTTTTATTTATTTATTTGTTTTTTTTTTTTTTTGGCAATGAATATCTTTTATCACCGAAAGAGAAGCAAGGAGAAAATAGAAAGAAAATTAATCTAAAATATAGTAAAAAGAGTAGCAACTTTAAATTTCATTACAAAGATACTCCTTATATTTATTTATCATCATCACTATCAACAATAGGAATACTGTCACTGCTGCCATTATTAATACTATCACAGTCTTTTACTCACACTGTATTTTTGTTTTTCATTATCACCGTCACCAGCAGCAGCAGCAGCTTCCTCACCACAATTGCTATCACTGTCAATACCATGGCAACTTTTTTTTTCCTCCTTTCACTCTACTTTTTCAGCATCTGCTATGGTGAGAATTCTAACTTAATATTAACACCTTTGTAGTGCACTAGTGTATCATGGCAATACCAAATATCACCTCCACTGGTATCCAGTAGCTATACCATTTTTTTCATGTTGTTTAGTGTCAGGTCAGTCCTGATGAGTAAACCAACAGTTTTATACTCTTTACACATTGACGTGTTGTAGATGGAGCTCAAAGCATTACTTCTCTTCCAGTTGCTTTTGTTTACATTATTTATTCCATATACTAGTTCCCTCTTGCCAGAACACGCTATAGCTTTATTCTGTTCACTATATACATGCTTAGGTGGCTTTCTTACCGAGCATTCTGTTTATGCTTTACTTAATCAAACTAAAATAATTGTGATTAAATCCTACCCCCTTTTTTCTATATTATCTCCTCTTTAACCATTTCAGAAATTAAATTAGTTGTTTTCATTCTAATAATCAATAGTGACAAGCTAAATGAAAATTATCCTGGTTATCTTTGTAATAACAACATAAAACATGGAATCAGAAGAGTAACCATGGTTTATATGTTTGTTTTACAAAGTATCAGCAACAGTTGTTGCTATGTGATAATAGCTGAAACTATACGGAGTCACAATAATCAGTGCAATATCTGTTTGAAATAGCCATCTTATTTCAATGAACTGAAAGCAGAAAGTTATATCAATATATTTCACTAATGCAGTCATCATCTCACCAAATCAACTCTGATGCTAATTTATTTTGTTTGCAGGTACCAGTTATAGCAGAAAACCTACTCAATACTTTGAACACTACTTATTCCAGTATCTGACACTGCAAGCAATCAGACTTCAAGGCCTAGGGATACTGTAGATGCACAGCAAGAAATATAGTGTCTTCTTCCCATTATTTTTCCAAGTCATCAGCTAACCTCATATTTCTTCAGTGCTCCCCTCCATCCTGGATGTTGATCAGTCACACATTTGCATTCTCAGTATATCTCTTCTGTCAGAAGTTTTTTGTAAAACCCCTTTTTCCACTTCAGAAATGGCATCAGTTAATTTGAAGAAGAAAACACCACCAAAAACAAAAACATGAGAAACCACAACTATTTGTGAAACCCAACTGGTTGTGGCAAATTAACATAAACTACTCTTAGATCTTTTCAGATGTGACTATCATTATTTTCGTGAAGTTGGGGATCTGTTTACTTTCAGAGTGATAGGCACAGGAGTGGCTGTGTAGTAAGCAGCTTGCTTACCAACCACATGGTTCCGGGTTCAGTCCCACTGTGTGGCACCTTGGGCAAGTGGATTCTATTATAGCCTCAGGCCGACCAAAGCCTTGTGAGTGGATTTGGTAGACAGAAACTGAAAGAAGCCCGTCGTATATATGTATATGTATATATATATATGTGTGTGTGTGTATCTGTGTTTGTCCCCCCAACATCACTTGACAACCGATGCTGGTGTGTTTACGTCCCTGTAACTTAAAGGTTCGAC
>NC_068984.1:27754368-27757444 GCF_001194135.2 Octopus bimaculoides
TATATATATATATGTGTGTGTGTGTATCTGTGTTTGTCCCCCCAACATCACTTGACAACCGATGCTGGTGTGTTTACGTCCCTGTAACTTAAAGGTTCGACAAAAGAGACAGATAGAATAAGTACTAGGCTTACAAAGAATAAGTCCTGGGGTCAATTTACTCGACTAAAGGCGGTGCTTCAGCATGGCTGCAGTCAAATGACTGAAACAAGTAAAAAAGTAAAAGAGTATGTATTGAATGGATAGTATATATTTCTACATATATTTATGAAGAAATCTGATTTGTTTTTCATTTTAATTTTTCCCCTATACACATCCACTCAGGTACTCCAGAATTATCTGTTTTTCTTTCTCTCTAAACTCATATTGTGCCCAACCACAAGGCAGATACTAACCCCTGTACACAGTTCTGCTTCTGTAGAACATCATCTCTCTAGAAATTCTTCTCTGACCATGGTTTCCCTGCAGCCACTATATCGCATCTATTTAAGAGGAACATTAACTTCATTTTCACTGTCTTGTAAAGGCCATTGGCACAGCCCAATCCCCTAAAGCTAAACAGTGAAAATAAACTTGTTTCTTTGTTCAATAAGGATCCACTCTTTAAAGAAGACTGATCTACCTGTTGATTTAAAGCAAACCATATACAAAAGAATTGTGATCTGAGATAAAAAATTATGCAAATTTATATTTTGCTTTAAAATCCATTCTCCTTGAAGTTTTAAAGCCTCAAGGAGAAAATACCTTTACATAGTGTTACTGTAGTCATATATATATAAATATATATATATATATGTATATATTCAAATTTACCAGTAGGGCATACCTCTGATGACATCAACAGGATAGATCATATTTCTTGCTGATGGATATTGCAGGTTCGTAGAGGATGTGTAATTTTTTGCAGTGGCAGAGCTGTCAATTAGGGACGCCAAATGAATATGGTGGTGCTCTGTCAACAATAGTCCACTTGATACTGGGTATTTCATCTCAAAGGTCACAGGGTCTCCAGAGAAAGCGAAACCTGGGAAGTAGAGTTCTTTCTATCTCTGGATCTCAATGAGTGCATGTGCTAGGAGAATCTTCCCTTGAAATCACTGACTGGCGTACCCATATAGTGCCTAGCGATGCCATTGGATGGTGTAAGGGTGGATCTGTATGCCACAGCCCCTGAGAGGCAAGATCCTTCTAGGGGGCAGGTGGTGGGGTTTTGGCTGTTGCTGGTTGGCATTGGGGTTTGTGCAGGTGCACTTTTACATCTGTTGACGTGTGAGGTGTTACATGTGATGTTGTCTAAGCAGGAGAAGGTTACCTTGACATTATGTGTGAAATTTTTCACATAATGAGTAGTGGGCCCCCTGGTGGGTGGGAAGATAACACCCGTCCTTGGGTTACGTGGAGAAGGAAGGTAACTCTTTGCGAAGTAAATTTCAGAAATTGATTGTCTCCTTTACATCCATTGGTCATAAAAAATATATTGCTTTTACACATCATATTAAGAAATATAATACCTGTTACCCAATTGTTTCATTGTTTACTATCTTCTGCACCCGTGTATTTTCTGTATATGTGTATATAACCATGCCTAGAAGGAAAGTGTGAAATTTGTCTACAATATAAAGGTCAGCCAAAAGAATATCTCTGTCCAGAGAAAGAGAGACACGTGCAGAAAGGGAAGCATACCAAGAAACGAATAGACTGTGCACTACGAAAGCCAGAACATCTCAAGGTGATGAATAGAGGTATGCACGGCTGACAAGGAATAAGATCTCCACTGCATAACGAAGAGCAGTTGCAACAGCTCAGAGAAGCAACTTCTATGAACCAACTTTCAATTATGATTCAGTTGTTCATTATGCAGATGACACTAGAGTTTCCATTGGTACAATGACAACTGAGTGCATACATTGCAAAGCAAGGAAGTGGCTTGGAGAGATACCTGCGCTGTGCTGCAGTGGTGGAAAGGTTAAACTCACTGCAGAGCCATTGAAGAAACTGTTGTCATCAACTGACCAAAATTCCACCACTTCCAAAACACAATTAGGCAATACAATGCTGCACTACAGATGACATCATTTGGAACCACATGATATTTAACTGAATCAGGATTCATGCAAATTTTCAAGATCCAAGGTCAGATTTATCATCGAATTGACTCTCTACTACTTCTGTCAAATGAATCACCAAAATCGATCTTTCATTGTTTATAATCTGTACGTGCTTTTTGGTTACGAAATGAGCTACACAAAACGTGTTTCTGAATTACATGTATTTACTTTATACACATATATGAGTTGAAACTTTCTTTTACCATTTCACTTAACGACTATGTTCCATGCTGGCATGGGTTAAAGTATTATTAATATAGAAAGTTGGTATCTCAGCTACTAGCAGTTGAGGCCTGTATAATCTCGGTGTTTTAAATTTCATTATTCTCTTCCCTGGCAACGCCTGTTATTTCTGCTAGTATGTATGTATGTATATATATATATATATATATATATATTTATCTGTGCATGTGTGTATATATATATATATATATATATATATATATATCTGTGCATGTGTGTGTGTGTATATATATATATATATATATATATATATATATATTCCAATATGTGACCGCGTGTGCATCGTTGGCGATTTTCTTTCTGTCTTCCCGTCTTTGGACTTTTCCTATATTTCTGACTAAGAGCACCGCTTGAAACGTTAAATCCTTTCTTTTCTTTCCTTAGCGTCAAATAACACTGTACTTATTCCACGTCCTTGCGTTGTTGTTTTTTCGTGTTTTTTCATGTTTTTTCTTGCTTGTTCATGTTTGAATCGACTATATATATGTACATAGTCTTGATTGCAACAGAAGAAATGACTACTAGACAAGGTATCTCATTTAAAATTGAGAGTAAGTATTGTCATTTGTTTTACACTGAGAGTAGCATAAACATTAATTCTGAAAAAATAGAGCAAGATTTCACCGAAATAATACTATTGGCTATTTACTTCATGTCAGTATTTACACAAATGTATTATAAGACCATCTCTGTATGGCAATATCATCGAATCGAAATAGTTACAA
>NC_068984.1:27757542-27760928 GCF_001194135.2 Octopus bimaculoides
TATATAAAGAGAGAGAGAGAGAGAGAGAGAGAGAGAGAGAGAAAGAGAGAAAGAGAGAAAGAGAAAGAGAGAAAGAGAGAAAGAGAAAGAGAGAAAGAGAAAAAGAGAAAGAGAGAAACAGATACATGTGTGTGTGTATCTATATAACTATATTTATCTATAGATACATTCATACATATATAGGCATATATATACATATACACAAATATATATATATAGAGATAGATGCACACAGCTTTACATATGAATATATATAATACATATGCATAAATATTGATAGATAGATAAACAGATAGATAGATACTTATATATATAGATACTTATAGATAGACAGATAGATACTTATATATATAGATACTTATATATATCAATGTTTGTTTTTATGTTAAGTTACATTAAAAACTAAACTATTTTACATTAAACTGAAAGATTACTCAATATTTTTTGTAGAGTACAAATTTACTTTTAACAAGAGTAGTATTAACAGTGACTTCAAAGAATGTGTGTGTGTTGCCTATATGCTTGTATAGCTATTTAACATAAACTTTGTATAGTAAGAGTTAAACATACATACAGACAGAATATCTGAATTTCATGGTAATATGTACATTTAGAGCAAAATGTTCAGTTTCTATAAATTTTATCTCACCATTCAATAAGGCTACTAAATCAAATAAATTAAAATTGATTGGCAAAAAACAAACAACAAACAAAAACAAATAGATGGTTTTAATACTTATCATAAATCACCATGTTTTTGTTTGGCTTTTAAATCAAATGACACTGATAAGGACAATGGAAATATATGAATATGAGGAATTTGAAGAATATAATGATAATAATGAAGGCAACAATGATGATGAGGCTGACACTGGGGCCAGCACCAATGTTTACAGAGATAATGGTGGTAGTGGTGGTGTGTGTGGTTGGTGGTGGCGACAATGGCAGCAGTGGTTGTGGTGGTGGTGTTGATAGTGGTGATGACAATGAGTTGGTGGTGGTTGTGGGGTGGGTGGGGATGATGATGATAATGACTGCTAACAATGATGACGATGATGACTATGAGAATGATGACGCTGATGGCAATGAAAAAGTAGAGAACAATAATAATGAATATAGTAATGGGGAAAGAGGAGGTAAAGAATGATTAATATATTAATAATGATGATGATAAGGATAATGATGGTGATGATGATGACGGTGGTTGGTCATGGCAAATAGAATAATAATAGTGATATTGTTAGCAGTTATGAAGATAAGGAAAATATAGAAGTAGGGACAGATTATGAATACTAATGAGGTAAAATAATTTCAACGCTCCAAAGTTTGTATTAGGCTGTGGGATCATCCTTTCTTGAAATCTCTGCCTGATTACTGCAGCTTATAATTGAATATGTCACAAAAAAGATCCAAGGACTCAGTGTGTGTGTCTGTGTGTGTATGTGCAGCACTTACACCTCATAACTTGGATCATGCTGTTGTAACATACATGAACCTTCTGGAATGTCTTGAAACCAAACTTATCTCTGCCTCTTCTATTTCTAACTATAAGGGTTTCTGGTTGCATGACCCAGCAGTTACGCTGTTAGCTCAAGATCACAAGGGCAATGAGTTGTGGCCTTGAAAAGGGCACTTTACATCGTGTTGTTCCAGTGTACTTAGTTCAAAATGTTTATCAACCAGATGCTGATGCCCTCCTCTCTCCTTCCAACTGCCATATCTTGGATATTCTACTTGATCAAGCATGACAGGGCTGAGAGAATGTCTGCCTATGAGTAAATAGACACAATAATGAAAGTATGGTACATGTTACCATACTTTCATTACTATTGTATGAATGATGGCAAACTGTACTGTTCTGAAACTACATGAATGTACATCATCTCTGTTTTGGTTCACACATCTAGTATCAATTCAGCATCTCTTTCTTGCTAAACCCATTTTCTGCAGGTACTTGATAACACCATGATGGCAAATTTTGTTCATTTTCAAGAGAAGTCACTACTAGTTACTTTTTGAATTGTTTTTTTAACAATCAAATGTCAGTTTACCTGGAAAGAAACAATGTGTTTATTATTGAGAAGAGCTGAAATTAATGTATGCAAGTTTTCACAGCTCAGCATTACACCTTCATAGTAAGCTTATGAACATTTCAGCCCAGCCTTGTGCTGTCAAAGATGTTCAAACCATAACCAACTTCAAGAAATTTATCTTGGATTACATTTTTCAGTGGGTCTTTTCTGTTTTAAGACACCGGGAGGTGATTGGAGATAGATTTGGATGCTATTTACTGCAGGTCAAACAACTGTGTCCAGTCTTCCTCATTTGCTACTCTGCATAGCAGCATATTCTCATTATTTTAGTAGTTTGTTTTGCAATTCATAACTAGTTTATCATCCAAATCTTTTTCTGAGTTTCAAGCGATAACTATTACCCTGTTACCCTTAGTGTGCACAAATTGAAATAAATAAATAAGTACATAAAATACATCTATTTCTACATTTAGTTTTGATAATCTCAAAGCAAGAATTCCTTAAAGAAATATGAATGAAAGTTAATATAACAGGAAAAATAATATGAAATTTAAATTCCAAAGTATTGCATTGTTATTTACTGATTTTTATCAATCAATCACGCCGCCAATAATTGACCTGCTAGAATCTCTCAGAAGATTCCTAGATCAAAATTAGACACAGAAAATGAATTCTCAACATAATTGGCAATTTATTTCATAACTAGTATATAATTTTCTTAGAAATTCCCATTGAACTTTAATTATCAAATACAATCTATTGAAAATTAAAAATCTCACTGTACCTTCAGACATAGCAGTTAATTAACACATTTAATATGTATGTGTGAATGTGAGGTGTGTATGTATGCACATGTAAGCATTTATCCCTTTGTGTGAGCATACATGTGTGTATATAAATATGTATAATTGTACATACACTTTTAAAAACATGTATATATATATATATATATATGTACATGATACATATATATATCTATAATATACATACAAAAATGTATGCATTACATACATCTGTACAAGTGTATTTGAATGTTCATGTACATTTACACATTATACATGTGTATGTGCATGCATGCACATGTGTATGTATGTATCTCTGTGTGTATATATATATATATATATATATATATATATATATAGATAGATAGATATACACAACGCACACACACATCTATGTATATGTATCCAAGTATGTGGATGGATAAATGAATGAAAATATTTATTTGTATATCAACATCATTTTCATCATCATCATTTTTACCTCCACTTTTCCGAGCTGACATAAATGTGTGTGTATATATGTGTGTAAACATACATACATACATACATATAACTCCCAAATATGCATACA
>NC_068984.1:27760938-27763671 GCF_001194135.2 Octopus bimaculoides
CCACACACACATATGCATGCACACACACACACACACACACACAATATTTATAATTGCATACACAAAACTTAACAGTTCCCTTTGATATCAGTAATTATTATCAATAATCAAAAACTTACCACTTACAGAAACTTTGTAAATTTTAAAAGTCCTGATTTTGTTTATAACAAACCTAGTGAAGTATATTGTTTGTGAATGACAATCATGTTTCTTTAATGTGAAGTATGATGTTAAGATAAATAAATATTTTGCTTTTAAAAGGATGACACATTTCACATATTTTCCTTTTTGTTTTTTTAAATCATGTTGCATGCAATTATGTGTAACTATTGGGATTGAAAGAGTTTACAATTTCAGGAATTTGTAGAAATTCCTCGATCTTATTTCAATGTTTTTTTAAATACAAATTTGATGTTAGTAAATCCAATATATTCTTGATATTTTTTGGTATTATTGAAGCTTTCACTTCCAAATAGTTTCTTTGGAGATATTATTCTAGTAGAGCTCATCTCAATACAAATTTAAATTATAGAAGGATTTAGTTTCACTAAAGCAAAATAACATAAACCATGCTTGCATATTTGTTATAGTAATGATTTATACGCAAGCATACCGGGAATTTAGAAGTTAAGTAGTTTTGCAAAATTTAAAAGTAGAAAACTGAAAATAGGATACAATCTGCTCGGCTAACATTATAACAGAACAATTGCTGCATTTGAATAATGATGCATGTATACAACCATTGTGTCCAAGACTAAGACTTTTTATTTCCTCTTTTTAGCTTTGCAATAGATCTTTGCGTTCTCTCTATTGTCTGCGTGCTTTATTTCCTGAGTACTAATGCTTCATTTTTCATTTGCATAAAGATTGCAGATATTCTGAAAGTGACTCAACAGAATGTTTTCAATTAATCTCTCCTTGGCTTCACAGATCCTTCACATTTATGAAGCATCGTATTTGTCATATGCATTATACAATCTGTTTTCGAATGGCAAGGGAAACCATTTGTTACCTTTAGTGCCTATATAACCACTGAAAGAAAGACACGAATATCTTCTCAGCCCTTATTTTGTTCCTCATGTTTTATTATGTCCATCTCTCAACTGAATTATGGTGCCAAAACTTTACTTCAACTGGTAAGCCATCTGAATGGTTCAAAAATTTCATTGTATAGGTGCTACAGATTGTAATTACTCGTATACTTTTCTAGTGTATTTATATAAGGGCATTACTACAGAATAATGCCACACACCAGACTTACCAAATAAACATACTTTAGTACTGAATACGAGGAAAAGCAACTCTCAAAAAAAAAAAAACCCCAGCCTTTTTTTTTTTTTATTTAAAAAAACTCAACTATATATCGATCGATTTCACGATTACCAGAATGAAATCTAGTTTTCGCTCGTCAGCATAGTATAGTACCAATATATACAAATAAACAAAATCCTCACCTTACCAAAACGAACACCTTATGTATCCGACAAAAGTGTATTTAAATTCTGCTTCTATGCCAGTCAGCATGAGACTCAATTCACTATTTGTGTACAAAGATTGCAGCATTAGGTAAACAATACTTATTCATTCCTACAATAAAGCCAAACCACTTCCCAAAAGTCCCTCTGATATGATACTCATGTTTATTACTAATAATTTGGCATTTTACCATGTTGGCATTTAGACCTTTTGACTCTTAACCTATAAACATTCCCATGGAAATCTAGTTCTAAACTCTTTTCAACATTGTTTGAAAAAGTTATATGGGAAACTAAATAGGAGTTAAAACAGTGTCTTGGTGAACATTTACACATTCTCTAAATTCCTCACTTCTTTTGATAATAGTACTCAATTAGTTAGTCATGAATATGTGAAGTTCCTTGTATTCATAGACAAAACACATTATTTGACTGTATAACAAAAGGAAGTAAATCAGCATATTGTTGCAATGAGACTCATTTTCAGTTCAGTGATTATCAACTGTAAGAACATCTATGCATCTACAAAGACTTTTGCTTCAACAAATTCTCTCAGCTGAAATGACCATGGCAACAAGTAAAGACTAATATTGCCACAAGAAGTAGAAAAAGGTGAATAATTTAAATATACAAAATTGAAAGAGTTTTTCCCAAATCATACACAAATTGACAGTAAATGCCAAATTCATGAAACAAAGGGCAATATATTCAAGTAGCTTAAGCCAAGTAACAGAATTAAGGAAATAAAGAGAAGACAGAATTGGTAAACAAATAGAAATGATGTCGAAGTCTTTAAATTTATTTGATATTAGAAATAAGAATTAACATGTTGCTGTAAGGACTGGGGCAACAGGTTAGTGCTGTTGTTTTCTTTTTAGTTGATCAGGTAGTTGTGGGAAAGCTATTAGGTGAGAGTTTGACATATAAATTCTAGATAAATATATTAGGAAGAAACCATTAGGGTTGCAAATAGTGTTTATGATGTTTTTATTTGATATAAAGAACAAAATGAATAGCAAACTTGAATTAGTGAAGAAAATATCATAGAGAAAGTGGAGAACGAAGGGAGAGGGAATATAGGAAGAAACTACTGAAATACTTGAAAGCGTATAGGGAGAGATGTAAAGAGAGAAAAGCAGAAATATAGAATAATATTGAAAGAGTGTAAATTCAAAAGTCATAATGCTAGGTGATAGCTGTGTGTGTGTGTGTGTGTGTGTGTGTGTGTGTGTGTGTGTGTGTGTGTGTGTGTGTGTGT
>NC_068984.1:27763757-27767671 GCF_001194135.2 Octopus bimaculoides
TGTGTGTGTGTGTGTGTGTGTGTGTGTGTGTGTGTGTGTGTGTGCAAATGTGCATTATAGTATATACATCTGTGTTGTAGGTAAACATTTGACTTTACAGCCAGAATTTTAGTTAGAGCATCTGTGTTCCACAATCACTTGGGCTGTTTTCTGCATGTTTCTCTTTTACACACACACACACAGTTGTTGTTGTTGGCACTCCGTCGCTTACGACGTCGAGGGTTCCAGTTGATCTGATCAACGGAACAGCCTGCTCATGAAATTAACGTGCAAGTGGCTTAACACTCCACAGACACGTGTACCCTTAATGTAGTTCTCGGGGATATTCAGCATGACACGGTGTGACAAGGCTGACCCTTTGAAATACAGGCACAACAGAAACAGGAAGAAAGAGTGAGAGAAAGTTGTGGTGGAAGAGTACAGCAGTGTTCGCCACCATCCCCTGCCGGAGCCTCGTGGAGCTTTAGGTGTTTTCGCTCAATAAACACTTACAACGCCCGGTGTGGGAATCGAAACCGCGATACTATGACCGCGAGTTCACTGCCCTAACCACCGGGCCATTGCGCCTCTACTACACACACACACAATGGTGCAAATTATTTTGAGTACACAGTAGTGTGGGATGTAGATATACTTTTGGAAGAGAAATAGGTAGATAAAGAAATTGAGGTAGACAGAGTAATTAAGCTGACAATAATCTTGGTTAAAGCAACAGTAGGATTAACCTTTGACTATACTCAACGATCTGGGCTGCCAGATGAACAGAAAGACCAATTTTGTGAGCCATTTTTGCAGATTACTTTGATGACAAATAACAATTAGCTTATTTTTGATTGGTGACTCCAGTGACTATAGTGGCCAGCATCCCAAAGGATTCCTGGACATACTTGGAAGTTATGGGTTTGGGTCTAGAATTGAGGAAGGAACAAATCTGCTGGAGTTTTGTGATGCAAATGACTCGATAATGTTCAATAGTACTACAGAAAACCCACCCATCACCTGATCACCTATTAGTCTGGCAGGTACTTAAGGTAGATTAACTACACTCTTACCAGAAAACAGGACAGACAAATGCTTGTGAATGTAAAGTTTTCCTGGGGAGAAAGTTACAACCCAATATAGATTAGTGGTTACTGATATCAGACACAGAGCTGGAAGGACTCAGAGACTCAACCCAGTTAGCAAAAGAAGACATGCAAGTCTAAAGATCTAGCAAACAATCAGAAATTTAGGAATGTTCTAGTTGAAGCATTCAATGTAAAGGAGGGCAAAAAGTTGCATATCATAAATGATAAGTGACATTCTCATGAGACAATCTACTAAGGGTCACAGACAAAATCTATGGCTGCAGCAATGTTCTAGGTAGGCTGGAACTAATGTGGTGGTTGAACAGTGAGATAGACAAACCTATAAAGGTGAAAAAACAGACTTGAAAAGGCAGAAAATGGAAGCAGCAGAAAAAGATTATACTGAGCAGCTATAAGAGAAGCTGGGAGTCAGGTTTATGTATCAAATGAGAAGTGGAAACTAAGAAGTTTACCTATGTTCTACAGCATAAAGACCAGAGACATATGGTGTTTTGAATTGCATAACTCTGTGTGAGAGAGAATCAAGTTGTAGGTGAGAAATGTGTGCAGATAAGTAATGGTACATTTGCACTTAGTAATTCTGAAAAGAAAGAAGCATGGAAGTGCCACTAAGAAAGGCTAATATATGTGGAGAATGCATGGGAGAAAGAAGTCTTCATAATGTGGAACCAACAGAGAGATCAGCAATTCTAATTGACAGCAGTATGATAGGTAAAGCAAGTAAGGGTATGAAGGCACTGAAAGGCCCTGAATCATAAGTAATCATCACTGAAATGTTTGAAATGTCTGGCCTAGTCTTCTGTATAGATAATCAGGTTGTACAGGAAAGTGTTATACCCAATAATTGACACAGTATACAATGATAAAGAAGATGTTTAGAGAGAAGTAATTACTGTAACTACGAAAATAGTTAAAAGCCCAATTAATTAGAAAGAGTATTAGTGTAGATGAGATGCTGTTTGGTTTAGTGCCAGAGAGGAGTTCTGCTGATGCTGTCTTTCTGGTAAAATTCCTGCAGGAGAAGTATTTAGCTAAAAGTAAACAATTGTACTTGGCATTCATTGACCTGAAGACAGCTTTCCACAAAGTCCCTTGCTTTGTGATCTTATGGTCTCTGAGAAAGCTAGGGTAAGACAAATAGCATATGTGGGCCATACAAGTCATGTACAGTTGCACTGTCAGTTAGGTTGGAGTTACCAACTCCTACCTAACTTTGTGTAAGGTAGGAGTTAACAGGGCGCTGTTCTCAGTTTCTCTTTTTAGAGTCCTCCAGGTCATAACAAACGAATTTATGACCAGCTCGTCTTGGAAACAATATGCAAATGACCTTGATCTTGTAGCAGAATCTGTTGTGGAGCTAGAATCAAATTCTATGTGTGGAAGCAAGAGATGGAATCAAAGGACTTTAAGGTTAACATAGCAAAAGACAAAGTTCTTATAAAGAAGAAAACAGACAAGATTTTCCACCCTTTTGGAGAATGGCCCAACTTGATATGCAAGAAAGGTTCAGACAGAAATTCCATATTGTAAAATATCTTATTTGATACTCTAATGATTGCCTGTTCATAACCTTATAAATAGTTAAGTATTAATTTATTCTACTTTAAAGCAAAACTTATGCAAAGATAAGGACTTAAAAATATCAACAACTGTATTGATATAATGTTTAGTGAGATCAGAACTGCCCATTAGTGGGTTAATACTGGATACAAAAACGAAGAGTATGTGATTACTTTTGGTAAACAGCAAATTTTGATCTATTCAACTTGGTGTTATGATCTGTTGGTGTTATATGCCATACCGAAATGGTGCAAAATGTTGATGCTTATGCATTACTGTGAATATCCTTATAAAACCTTAATAAATTTGTAAACTTTCTCATCTACCTAAACATCATATTTGAAATCTTCACTAAATGTTGCTATTTTGCCAAATAAATTTATCTATAAAAGGGATTTGAACACAGAATGCAAAGAGCTGAAACAGTTAGTGAAAGGCATTTGTTTGATGTTATAGCATGTCTGAGAATTGAGAGCTATGCATACAGGAACATATACACACACACACACACACACATGTACGTATAAGTACCTATGTGTGTGTATGTCTGCCAATGTGTGTATATGTCTATGTGTTTTACATTTGTACTTGTTGGCCATTCCAAAAGTTTTGAGCTACAAACATTGGTGTTGTTTTCATTTCTCCTGTCAATAATTCACCCACTGGCTTTGTGTCTTTAACGACATCAAACAAGTGAGCACTGACTTACAGATCAGGTAATGTTTAGTGACAGGAAGAGTATCCATCTGTAAATCAATGCCACAGTTATATATTTGAGTCAGTCATGCTAGCACGGAAAAACAGACATAAAAACGAATACAAACATATGCAATGTAAACAAAAGAAATCATGACACATAAAAGAGGATGCACGAATTCATCAGAGACTCATTCATATTCATATCACCATAGTATAGTTTTGTTTGCAAAATACACCAGAATATATGTCTTCATTGATACTAAGCTAGAGTCAATAGTTGAAAGTCTAGAGACCAATTTGAAACTCTGAATGATAGCTGTCAAACGCAGCACATAGTGAAATAGAAGCTGTGAAATCACAGTGCAAAAGTCTCAAGATTCGAGATTGTTTAGAATGAGTAATTATTTGTTCTTGAATCTCTTTCTCTCTCTTGCTCCCTCTATCTCATTCTCTTCCTTCTTCATTGTGTCTCTAACTCTCTCCATTTCTCTCTGTGCGTGTGCGTGTGTGCGTGTGCGTGTGTGCGTGTGCGTGTGCCTGTGCGTGTGTGTGTGTGTGTGTGTATAT
>NC_068984.1:27768624-27769415 GCF_001194135.2 Octopus bimaculoides
TGTATGTGTCTGTATGTGTGTGTTTGTATGCCTCTGTGTGTGTGTATGTGTGTGCGTGTGTGTGTATGTGTGTGTGTGTGTGTGCATGTGCCTATAAACCCCTTTGATTCTTATTTTACTCTGCTGGACCTCTATAGCCATTCACAAATTTTTTTTCTTTTCTCGAAAAGAAACATCCTACTGTATTTCAAAATAATTCCTGACAACATTTAGGAATTGTATTTTTTAAAAAAAGTAATATAAGAGTATAACTAATTTATTGAACATAAATTTTAGCAACAAAATCTTATATTACCCCCCTCTCCCCACCCTGGGCCATATGGACCTCGATTGGGAAACACTGATGTATACAAATACATTTATACATATGTGACCAAATTAACACACCAGTATCTTCAAAACAAACACCAAAATATGACACCCCTTTGTCATTACTATATACCTTACATGCCTCCATAGCTAGCACACTTTTCTTCAGATGTCTGTAGTGATCATTAGTTTTCTTGAAAATTTTGCTAACAATACTTGGCTGTGTGGTAAGTAACTTGCTTACCAACCACATGGTTCTGGGTTCAGACCACTGTGTGGCACCTTGGGCAAGTGTTTTCTACTATAGCCTCGGGCTGACCAAAGCCTTGTGAGTAGATTTGGTAGATGGAAACCAGAAGAAGCCCATTGTATATGTGTATATATATCATCATCATCATCATCATCATCGTTTAACGTCCGCTTTCCATGCTAGCATGGGTTGGACGATTTGACTGAGGACTGGTGAAACCGGATGGCAACAC
>NC_068984.1:27770756-27782645 GCF_001194135.2 Octopus bimaculoides
TATGTGTGTGTATATGTGTGTGTGTGTTTGTCCTGCCAACATTGCTTGACGACCGATGCTGGTGTGTTTACTTCCCCATAACTTAGCGGTTCGACTAAAACGACCGATAGAATAAGTACTAGGCTTACAAAGAATAAGTCCTGGGGTCGATTAGCTCGACTAAAAGGTGGTGCTCCAACATGGCCACAGTCAAATGACTGAAACAAGTAAAAGAGTAAAAGAGGTTTCTGTATTTCGAAATAAAGCTAGTAGACAACTTGTTTCTAAAGTTACCTCATGACTAGTGAGGCAGGAATGCTTTGTGTTGTGTTTACTGCAATAAATAAAAATATCTTCAAATTTTGGCACATGGCAAGCAATTTTGGGAGTGGGGTGTGTCAAATTACATTGACCATCATTACTCAACTGGTACTTAATTTATCGAACTTGAGAGGATGAAAGGCAATTTTAACTTCAGAACAATTTGAACTCAGATTGTACAGATTGATGTAATGTCGTTAAGCATCATGCTCTGCTTACTAATAATTCTGCCAGTTTTCCTACTTAGAATAAATAAAAAATATTGAAATGAAATCAAAATATTACAAGTTAATAAAAGAACACAGTTCTATATTTAACAGATGAGTAATTATTTACATTATTTACATTTGACGGATATTTGTCCTCATCTTGTTTGTTGTTAACACAGCGTTTCAGCTGATATACCCTTCAGCCTTCATCAGGTGTCTTGGGGGAAATTTCGAACCTGAGTTCTTATTCCTAAGGTATTTTTTGATATTATTATTATTATTATTATTATTCAGGTCACTGCCTGGAATCGAACTCAGAATCTTAGGGTTAGTAGCCTGCGCTCTTAACCACTACACCCACGGGCATATGGCATAGTGGCTAAGAGTACGGGCGACTAACCTCAAGGTTCCGAGTTCGATTACAGGCAGTGACTTGAATAATAATAATAATAATAATAATAATAATAACATCGAAAAATACCTCAGGAATGAGAACCCAGGTTCGATATTTCCCCAAGACACCTGATGAAAGCTGAAGGGTATATCAGCCGAAACGTTGTGTTAACAACAAACAAGATGAGGACAAATATCCATCAAATGTAAATAATGTAAATAATGTTAGTAAAAGAATCACTGCTGATCTAAGTAGCAGAATGTTGATAGTATATGTCTGAACAAGAGTTCAAATGAATTAAAATTTTTGAATGACTTGTAAATCAAGATAATTCTCTGCTGTTCATTCGTATTTGGTAAGATCAAAGAAAATTAATTAGGTGTGATTATAAGTATTTAATAATATGCTCATTGTCATGGAATATTTAATTAATTGTTGATTTAGGACAGATAATGAGAAGTAGCAATTGATATCGTAGTGGAGTTTCACAGCTATTTTATATTTTGCTATATTTAGGGATGGTCATTTTGCCAATAAACATATGCTTTATTTATTTCATCTTCACTTTAGCTTTATTATCAGTATTATTAGTTTATCTGTCGGAGTTCTTTTGTCCCACAGTCTGTGGCCCCTTCAGTGACCATCTGTTCTTCTCCATGTCTCTTCTTTACCCTGATTGGAATAGATAGGACACGACCAAAGAGAAGAAGGGACACAGAGAAGGAGAGGTCACTGAAAAGGCCACAAAATGTGTGATGAAAGAACTATGACAAATAAACTAATAATAATAATAATAAAGCTAAAGTGAAGATCAAATAAATAGTGTATGCGTTTATTGGCAAAATAACCACCCCCAAATATAACAATAACTAATTAATAGCAACAGAAGCAGTATTAATACCAAATGGTAATCTTGATCTCCAATTTCATATAGAGGTTGTGTTAGAACACAGAATACTGCATTATTTACTTTGAAAGAATTTCTCATTAAGGAGTTGTGGTACATAAAATTTTAGTCAAATAAACCAAATCTGTTATTTCTTTTCTTTTCTAAGCCTGGTATTTATTTCTTTTGTTAAAGTGCTAAATTATGGGGACACACCAACACTGGTTGTCATATCGAGGTGGGGTAAAAGACATATGCAAAGATATGCACACACACACACACACACACACACACACACACACACACACACACACACACACACACACACACACACACACACACACACACACACACACACACACACACACATAAATGTGACAGACTTTTTTTCAATTTCCATCAACCAAATCCCCTTCACAAAGCTTTGGTCAGCCTCTTGCTATAGTAGAAGACTCTTGCCGAATGTGTCATGTAATGGGACTGATCTTAGAGCCTTGTGGTTTATAAGAAAACTTACCACACAATCATGCCTACACCTGCATGTGTGCATGCATGTGTGTGTATGTGTGTGCATGTGTATGTGTGTATGTGTATATTTACATATATGTATGTAAGTATGTATGGATGGATGGATGTATATATATATATATATATATATATATATATATATATATATATATATATACACGAGAAAAAAGCAACAATTACTAAAATAAGATTAGTGTGGCAAATAATCAATTAGAATGGGATGAGAATATTTGCACTACTGTTTGTACAATGTTCTGCTGAAGTTGAATTAGAAGTTGTAAACCTTTGTGAACATTTATCATATTTTCAATGGACGATGGTATCTCGCTCTGCTTTAATACTCACATACACACTTATATTGACATCTATGATGTGCAAGCACCTGTTAAATATGTTGTCCCATGATTATCAGCACACTCATAAACATGCTTACACAAACACATGCACACAGATACATACTCACACACACATATGACATATGTATATACAAATAAATATATGTGTGCGTGTGTGTATATATATATATATATATGTTGATATATGTGTTTGTGTATGTATGCATGAAAGAAGTGACTTTAGTTTGATTTACTGAGCTGGTAGCTGTGTATGAATACACTCACATAATACACTTACAAGCATAAACATATGCATGCATAGTATATATACATTAGTATGGATGTAAATTTGTATATATGCATGTATGTATTTTCAGCATGCATATGTATGGGAATGTATAGATTCATATATTTGTGTTCATTCATGTCAGTGTACTTGTATGCATTTGCATATTAATGTATATGTATTTATGAACATATAAAACTTTTGAAGGGGCACCAGACACTCACAAATATACTGACATACACAAACACTCATGTATATATATATATATATATAAATATTTGATTCCCTTTTTCTCTCACTCTATATATATGTGTGTGTATAAATACACATACATATATATGCATATATGTGTCTACATAATTATTTGTATATATATATATATATATATATATATTATATTATATATGTGTGTATACACATATAATCAATGAAGATAGGGATATATATTTAAAAATACGTATGCGTTCATATAATTTATGTGCATTCATAAACACACACATATATATATATAAATATATATATATATATACATACACACACATATATATGTATGTTTATTTATATATAAATATAAATATATATATGCATATATTTATTTATGCATATGTATATATATATATATATATATATATATAATATGTGTGTGTTGTGTATGAGTGTATATGTGTGTGTGTAAAGGTACCAAACTATATGAAGTGTATACAGATTTTATAGCTCCCAAAATATGATCATAAATCAAAGATACTTCAATATATTCAGCAAAAGAATTTCTACATTATGCAGAAATTAATGAATGGAGAAACAAACATTGTATATAAATCAGTCTTTGGAGAAATAAACGTTTCTGAAGTGTGTAAGGGCAACTACTATTATTCTATACAGAAGTGATAGCATGGAATATAACAAGAGGTTTTATATTGATAAACTTCTTTTAACTTGGCACAAAGTCTGAGATTTATATTGGGTGAGGTGAAGAATTGAGAAGGAGCCACATTCTTGTATTTCCCTAGGTGTTTAGGAATGGATGCAAATGAGATTCGAAACTTTGTTTCAAATATTGGTTTGTCTGAAAGCCTTCCTGCTATTTTAAGATGTTTTACCAATTTTTGTTAGTGAATTGGCAAAATTGTGAGAGTGGAGAACAAAATGTCATGTGGTATTTAGTTACATCATTGTCTGTTTTGAGTTCAAACCTCACTTGGGTTATCTTTGTCTTAAATTCTTATCTGACTCATTAAATATTTCAGTCAACTATCATACAATTAAGTATATTTCTCTTATGAAATGTAAATTATAGTTAATGAATATTATTTCATACATTTAACTGTCTTTGGTTTTGTTTTGTTGTTGGCACTCTGTCGCTTACGACGTCGAGGGTTCCAGTTGATCCGATCAACGAACAGCCTGCTCGTGAAATTAACGTGCAAGTGGCTGAGCACTCCACAGACATGTGTACCCTTAACGTAGTTCTCAGGGATATTCAGCGTGACACTGTGACAAGGCTGACCCTTTGAATTACAGGCACAACAGAAACAGGAAGAAAGAGTGAGAGAAAGTTGTGGTGAAAGAGTACAGCAGGGTTCGCCACGATCCCCTGCCGGAGCCTTGTGGAGCTTTAGGTGTTTTCGCTCAATAAACACTCACAACGCCCGGTCTGGGAATTGAAACCGCGAGTCCGCTGCCCTAACCACTGGGCCATTGTGCCTCCACTACTGTCTTTGGTAGGTAAGACAAAACTATAATGCTAGATATGTTATTTCATAAAAGTCAGTTAAGAAACTCATGGTTTTGAGTTTAAATCTGACTGTGAGCAATTTCGTCTTTCTCTACATCTGAGTTTAACTAATACCAGTATCATAACAAGTAAGAATTATGCTCTCTATGCTCTTCTCCAAGCACTTGCAAGACAAAAAAAGAAAACTTTCAAGAGGGGAGGAGGCAATCTTGTGTTGGATGATGAAAAGGTTATAGGTGTCTTGATGCAGAGGAAGTACAAGGTTACTTGGCTGGAGAGAGAAAGATCAGGAAAACACACACACACACTCTCACCTTTTCTCACCGACATCATGCTGGCCTTATACCCAAATTTAAAACCAATATATATGCAAAGTTTAGGTTAGTTAAAATATGTTTCTTACATATTTACAGCTAAAAAGCAAATTAACTGCTGTTGAAATATGTCACAAATGCATTTTAACTAACCTAAACTTTGCTTATGCCTATTTGATGTTGGCATGGGTTGGATGGTTTGACAGGAGCTGGTAACACCGGGGGCTGCACTAGGCTCCATTGTCTGTCCTAGCATGGTTTCTATGGCTGGATGCCCTTTCTTATGCTAACCAGCTTACATAGGGTACTGATTGCTTTTTATGTAGCACCAGCATGAATGGTTTTTATGTAGGACCAGCCCCAGTATCGATTTTACTGTGGTGGATCGGAGATCGTATATCTATGCAAGGGAAGTGTTGGTCTTAAGGAGTTAAGGTGCAACCTGGTAACAGTTAGAGAGTGGGAGAAGATGTGAAACTAAAAGAAGTGCAAGAAGAATGACAAATGTGAAATAAAGTGAGAGGAGTATTATGAGTAAGAGAGACAAAGAGTAGGGTGTTGATATTTCAAGATTAGAGGTGGGGGAGCAGTTAGATAAATATGTGGTAGTGAGAAAGCAAAGCTGGGAAAAGAGACTAAATATTGAGAGAAATGGATAAAGAGACAAACTGACAAAGTTGATGGGTGTGTGAAAGTGGTAAATGGGTAAAGATATGGTTATGGTAAAAAAAAATGCATTTTCATAGATATGTATAGGCATTAGAAAAGAACTAAGATTACAGATAGACTCAATTGTCTGTGGAATGGTACAGACAGGACTGTCTGAAAATAGACTCACTCCTCTAAACAGAATGTTCTGTACTGAAGGTTTTGCTTTCAGGTAAAATTATATTTCCTTTATGTTGCATATCAGAATTTAATCCTATTCAGCAGTTCTGGTAACAAAGAATTTGTTCAGATGCAACATGATGTTACCTTTTTTTTCTGTTCTGAACAATTTTATACTGAATGCTGTGTGACTGTTTGTTACCAAGGAATTTTGTTTTCTACAGAGTAGAAGACTTGCTGCAAAATAAGTTTCTTTATAGCCTGAGATTTATAGCCACGGATTGTATAATTCATAATGTATATGAATATTTGTCCACCAGCTTTGGGGGAAAATATCTCACCAAGACTAATTATGATGTACAATGTAGAGTGTGTATGTGTCTTATAACTATATATACGTATGCTTTTTTTATGTGTGTGTGTGTGTGTGTGTGTATTTGTGCATTTGTGTGTGCATGCACGCTCATGTATGCTTGTGCGGAGATTCAAAATTAATGACAAAAATAACAAATAGAAGACAAAGTATAACTGCTTAATGCATGATGAAAGATTAAAGAAGTAGAAGCGTTTTGAGATGAAGTTCCTCTTCTGAAAGTTAGATGGTTAGAAAAGTAAGAAATGTAAATGAAAGACCGAAAATGGGAATAATGAAGAAATGCATGTTGCTTTATATCAAGTCATGCTGAAAAGAGCAGAGGTTAAACAGTTGGAAGTGACCTAGAATGAATGAGGATTCATATGTGCAAGAGCAATAGTGGAGTATTTCTGTGTAAATTATGTACATGCAAGTGATTTTGATTTGTGTGTGGTGTGGCTAGTATGTATATGTATGTATGTATATATGTATTATTGTGGAAAATGTGTATCTGTGACTGTGTAAGTGTATATGTTAACTGTGTTTAGATAGTTGGGTGAGATGTTGTGATATATATATATATATATACATATATATATATATACACATACATATATATGTGCGTGCGTGTGCACACACAATATTCACATAAATAAAATCATTTCTACATCCACTTTTCCAGGCTGATTTCTCTCATAACTAGTTTATCTCTCACTCATCTTTGCTTGCACACATTATTACACATTCACCAAAACATGCTTACTCAGTTTCTCTCCAACCTTTGCACATCCTCTGTATTCAGAGCTCACATCTCGCTGCAATGCAGCAGCACACTTTGTACACAAATCACTCCTCTACTTGAAGAGGAAATCCTCTTGCTGTGAGCAGAGGTAAGAAATCTCTGAACCTCTCTCCATTCTTTTTCAGGTCACTATGCTTTCAAAACAATCATTCTTAGGTCTACTAGGATATCTAGTTAACAGTTATCAACTAATTTTATGAAGCCTTTCACATATTGAAATGAAAATATTTTAAAAGTAATCTGACTTCTAACTACTTCTGTACTCCTGATACATACAAAGTTTTTAGTCACCATCAGCCCTCCTATGAATTTAATAAACTTCTTATGTACCCATACTTTGCATTGTGTATACCACTGGAGTTCCCTGATATCATATGACTCCTCTCTTCCATATTTTCTAAAATAATGGTCTTTACCCCTTTTACTCTTAAGCCTCTTGATTTTGAACTTGCTGCATTTTATTATATTACTAGTATTAAAGAAGTCTCTGAGGACCAAAGTGTCCTCTTCACATTGTAACAAGTTTAATTCTAAGTAAGAGCTTTCCTAGGAAGGTTGCTTTAACTGCCACTTATGGGGGCCATGCCATCTCAATAGTGGTATTCAAACTCAGCCAATAATAAGTTAGATGTGTTTTATTGTGTGACTAGCATTAGAGGGTTGTCTAAGATTAAAGGGTCCCCTCTACACTGTGTCAGCTTTATTCAAAAAGTAGCCTTAGTCTAAAGTTTATGATACCTGTTCAGTGATACCTTAGAAACCATGCAAGAAATGCCAACAAGTCTTTATGACATCAACTCCTGATTTGATTACCATATCAATTTCTAAAAGACAAAAAGCCTTATACAAAATGAAGAATCAATCCAAATCAAATTTAGAGGACAAAATATTGAAATTGTCAAATCTTTTACATACCTAGACAGTCACATTAACAGAAACAGAAACCAGTACTTGATATGAAGATAAACATGGCAAAGCAATGACAGTTTTCTAATGATTAGATCCAATATTGTCTTGCTCTTCCATTTGCCATTCAGACGGCATTGTATGCAAGTAAAATGAGGAGGGAGACAGACAGGATTTGCAATAAAGTGCATGTTTTCCTTGCCAGTGGCTCAGAAATATCATGAAGATCATCTGGTATGACTACATCATAAATGATGAAATTATGAAAAGAACTCCATTAAGTAAACTAGATGACACTGTGACTGCTAAACAAAAGAAGCTAGTGGACCATGCATCGTGCTTACAATTGGAGATTGTATATCTATACATGCATAAAAGTATATCTACATGAACACACATATACATAAATACATACCCAGAAACACATATTGGTGTGTGTGTGTGTGTGTGTGTGTGTGTATAAATGTATATTTATGTATGCATGTATCTGTATGTGTATATATATATATATATGTGTGTGTGTGATGATGGCCGTCGATTCGTGACCAAGGAAGACCATTCCTGATCTTTAGGAACATTGCGCAATCTACGTCTAACTTATATTTTGCATTTGTGGTTCTGTTGGTGGCTAATGAACCCTGCTCTTGACAAGCATACATGACTACATTCATTGCAAGCCAAGCCTTCTGCATTTACTATGCTAGCAGTGCGCTTTTGAGCAGCACGTTTGAATCCCTCATGCAGAATATGTGCTATTTAAAAGCTATTGACCCCCTCCTTAACTTACGTCCTCCATCTGTGGTGATGACAGGCATTGCTCTGCCAGTCAGTCTTCTGCATATCGCAGGCCTTTAATGAGGACTTGAAGCAGTTCTTAGATCACAGCCTTGGTTTCTGCTGGTGTCTCTTTCCACTAACAAGTTCCCCATATAGCATCTGTTTAGGGATCCTACTATCCTTCATTCTAATAAGGTATCTAGTTCAGCGTAACTGGTGCTTGTGTACCATCACCTCAATACTTACGATATCAGCTTTCCTCAGGACATGTGTGTCTGGAGTTTTTAAAGTTCAGCCAACATTCAGAATGTGTCTCAGATATCTCTGGTGAAAGTGTTCAAGGACATTTACATGACGTTTCTAAAGGGGTCCATGTCTCACATGAGTACAGGAGCAATGTCCGTACAGATGCATGGTACACAGCAGTTTTTGCTTGTCTTGTGATACCATGCTGGGACCAGACACGAGACTCAAGAGACCAGAATGAATCAGTTGCTCTCTGCAGCCTGAAAGATATTTCATCATCCAGGGAGCAAGAACAACTGAGTGTGCTGCCCAGGTAGACAAACTTGCCTACCACTTTCAGTATTGTTCCTTCAACCAAGATATATATATATATATATATTGCCAGTGCCACTGAACTGGCTCCTGTGCGGGTGGCACGTAAAATGCACCATTTTGAGCATGGCCATTGCCAGTACCGCCTGACTGGCCTTCATGCCTGTGGCACATAAAAGCACCTACTACACTCTCGGAGTGGTTGGCGTTAGGAAGGGCATCCAGCTGTAGAAATTCTGCCAGATCAGATTGGAACCTGGTGCAGCCATCTGGCTCACTAGTCCCCAGTCAAACCGTCCAACCCATGCAGCATGGAACGCGGACGTTAAGCGATGATGATGATGATGATGATGATGATATAATATATAATACCTAAATGATCATATTATTGCACAAAATAATAGGTATACAAACAACTATCAAGAAAGAGCACATTTGTACATGTGTGTATGCATATGTATATCAATATATGTATACGTATGTACATATATATATATATATATATATACATACATATATGTATATATATGTGTGTAGATATATACATATATATAAATACTGTGTATTTTAAATGATACATGTGCATATATATATATATATATATATATATATATATATATATTTATTATATGTAAAAATGTCTGTTGTGTGTGTGTGTGTGTGTGTGTGTGTGTGTATGCATTTGTGTATGTATCTATCCACCATTAAAGAAAGTTGTAATAAATATTAACATAATGATATTTGAATATAAGCAGAATATAAACTAATGTCCATATAAAATACATACATTAATATATTTAGGAAATAAATTCTGAGCCCTTGATATATTTCATATATTTTATACTAAGCGTGACATGAAATATAGCTCATAAATCTTTTCTATTACTTGTTTCATTGGAAACAAAACAATGATAAATTATATTAATCTTTCAATAAAAGAATGCTTTAATTTTGTATACATTTTCCCATTCAGTCTTTCTATCTCTTTATACCTCTGTATCCTTTTTTTACTGTTGATGTTTTAGTTACTTTGCCCCAGGTCAATCTTAATTGAGCAAACCTATGAAGGAAAACATTCCAACCAAAACCATTCCATTTTTGCCGAGGTATTTAGATCTACATTATCCAATGTGTTACCATTTTCTTGTTGAAGGTAGTGGGATGTAATTTAATAAAGTTTAAGCACTATTTCTAGCAGGGCAGTAATGTGGTAGCTCTCTTCTTTTGTCGTGTGAAATAATGATTGCTCTTGCGAGATACAAACTATTTTGTAGAAAAGAGCAGGGAATAACTGATTCAATCAATTCTAGTTTAGTCTGTTATAAGTATTAGTCTTTTAACCTCGAATGCAATGCGTGGCAAAGATATGTCTGGTGAGATTTTACTGAAGGAAAATATGGATAAAAAAATCTAGCTAGAGTATAGCTTCTACCTAATCTCTCTATTGTTTGGTTATCACTGCTAACCTAGAAACAAAATAATAATGTAATCTAAAAAGTCTCAATGTTACCCTGCAACAACAACAAAAAAATCCTATTTTCTTTCTCTATTTGGTTGAAGATAATAAGTTGGCTGAGTTTCGTATTTTCGGGAAAAAAGATCTATTTATGTTTTGGTGAAGCTGCTGGGCTAATGACCAAAATATCAACAGACCAAAACCTGCAGCAGCTATTGTAATGAAAGCTCTTGGGAAGGAAGTCACATTATGTTACAACTTAGATTTGAATTAGTTCCTAACACAGATAAAATACCCCAAATTGATAAAGGATGATGTGAAGTAGGCTTAACACATCATCTAGTTCAACATTGCTAAGAAGGTGGACTTTTATGTGGTCACTTGATCTATCAGAAATAGTGACCATATCTATCGAAACACTCTGCTGCTTAATAATAAAAAAGAAGGACATGTTAGATAGTTTAGTCAAAGATTTAATATGTCTGAGTAAATGATGGGGTAGTTATGGCTACTTTTAATCATTTCTATAGTTAGACAGTAGTAAGAATATTATTAATTCTTAGGTACCTTTGTTGCAAGTATTCAGCACAGATCTTTGGTTTCATCAACTGCAAATATTTTTCCAGTAGATATGTAAGTTGGGCATCTACTACATTGATTTCACTTGTATGAAATGGCTTACAATAGTCAAAATTACTGCTTCTCAACCTCCACCAACAAACTGATTAAATGGTTGAATACAAAGTGCAAGTTTGCATGTCCCTGAATAAATAAATCTTTCTTTTTATAATTCTCTTCATATCTAGGATGTGCTATAGCAATATTAAATCAGCCTGTATTTGACTGGTACTTTATTTTATTGACCCCAGAAGGATGAAATACACAATTAACCTAGATGAGATTTGAACTCAAATTGTCAAGGGCCTTGATAACATGGCAAGGCATCGTGTTCAATGTTCTAACAATTCTGATTTTACTGCCTTAGAGAATACATGACACACGTGAAGAGAGGTGTGTTAATTCACTGAACATTTACTGTGGCACAGGCGTGACTGTGTGGTAAAAAGCTTGCTTCCCAACCACATAGTTATGGGTTCAATCCCACTGCATGGTACCTTGGGCAAGTGCCCTCTGCTATAGCCTGGGGCTGACCAAATCCTTTGTGAGTGGATTTGGGAGACGTTAACTGTAGGAAGCCCATCGTATATATATATATATAT
>NC_068984.1:27782721-27784052 GCF_001194135.2 Octopus bimaculoides
TGTGTGTGTGTGTGTGTGTGTGTTTTGTGCTTGTGTTTGTTTCCCCATCACTGCTTGACAACCGGTACTGGTGTGTTTACATCTCTAACTTAGCAGTTCAACAAAAGAGACCAGTAGAAAAATCACTAGGCTTAAAAAATAAGTCTTTGATTCAACTTGTTCAACTAAAACCCTTCAAGGTGGTACTCCAGCATGGCCACAGTGAAATCACTGAAACAAGTAAAAGAATAAAAGAATACCATGATGCCTGCTCCTTTCTTGGGTAGAAAGAGATCCTTAATCCTTTGAGTCCGGACCACTGGTGCTATAGTATAGAGCGGTGCTACAGTATAGAGAAGAATAAGTCATCCACCTGTAAACTGATGTTACGGGCTCAAAGAGTTAATTCTGTCATCTGAGCAGCTCGAATGAGATGCTAAATATATCTCAAGCTACATTCTACATTCTCATACAAAGAAGGACACCTTTAACAATGTATTCCTTAATATAACAGGAAATCAGTACAGTCCTACCTGGAATATTTTTGATCAGTGACGTTGACAAGGGATAATCTGATGTTAGACAACGGCAACAACAATGACCTGCTCCTAGCTAAAATGGTATTGATTTATTTCATAGGTTCAAAGGCTGAGATTGATACCTGTATGTTTTTTTTTTTTGTTTTCTGAAGAGAAAAAGTAATGTAATTGAAAAATAGGCAGCTAAAACTAAAAATCAAAGCCAGATCACAGACTTAATATGTAAGGAATGAACTCTACTACACAGCCATCACATATGATGAAATAATAATTTATTACTTCATCACAAGACCACAGATGTTTTTGGAAACAGAATAAGATTATGTTATGGTAATGTCTTTCTTCAGGTCATTAGTGATGTAAGACAAGTGAACTACTTTAAATAAAGTACCACATAGAAATTCATAAGTTTCCTCACTATTTCTATGAAGAAAAACAAGAACAGTTGATCTGTTGAGGCTTAGTATAATCCTGTCATTTTATATATCACAATTCAGAATCATACTAAATAAAATAATGTTTTTAGTTCAGCTCTCTACTATTTTTGCTGGAGATTGGAAGTAATTGCAAAAAAATTAAAAAGAAAAACTTTAATGTATGAAAGTATTAATTAGAACTATGGTAAAAGAAAGTAACATAAAATGAAATTATTAATTAGGAAAAGAAAAAGAAAATGAATAACTGAATGAAAGCAAAATAATTTTTCTTGTTATTTGAAAGTGTTTTGCTATTATTTGTTATTAATTAAGATTTATTTATGTGTATATATATATATATATATATATATATATATATATATATATATATATATAT
>NC_068984.1:27788485-27796125 GCF_001194135.2 Octopus bimaculoides
ATATATACATATATATATATATTACATACATATAAGAGGGGGAAATTATATTACATACATATGTATGTAATATAATTTTTCTGAATCTGCAGATTTTTTCAATATGCTAGGCCACTGGTTTTAAATTGATATTAATCAAATTAATATTCAATTTTTCACCCTTATTATTTAAAGTTATATATATATATTTATATACACACACATGTGTATGTATACATACACACACATACATATACTTATACATAAACATTTATATATACACACATAAAGATATACGTATACATATACATGTACATACATATATACATATATATACACATATACATATAAATACACACACACGCGCATATACATGCACACAAGCAGTAATGCAGCTTGCATGGTGTTGATAATATTTCAATGTTTTAAAAGCCAGAACCTTCAAGTTTTTCTGCAGACCATTTGGTACAGTATGTAATCTCTGTTGCATATATCCCCGTTGTTTATTTTTGTAACCCAAGTTTAAATGGTTCCAATTTGTTCCATGGTGGAGAGAACATGGTATGAACCACATTGGAATACACCAGTAACTATCGATCTATTTAAGAACTATGCTAGCCTCATTTCAGTTTTCAGCTCCAGTGGTGTAATTTATTAACTAACTTCAACTGGGCAAGATTACTCCTTTGGCTTGCTACACATAAATAAAGTTTATTTGTCCACAATATGGACTTCTATCTACTCTGGCTTGTTACCCCATAGATCAAAAGAAAACAGAACTTTCTACTGATAGTGCCAGTGTACAGTTACCGCTACTATCTTTTGGACGATTTTTAGACAAGAATTTCTTCAATGAGGGAACTTTCAATCCCTCTTTAGAGATTGCCTTATAGACTGCAGCAATAGTTCTCCCTTTGGAATATTGCATTCATGAAAATCATATGTCATCTCTGGAGGTGTGAATCTTTCCTTGGAAAACACAAAAAATGTTTAGCAAAAAATAGTTGGAAGCCCTTGTCTAAGAAAACTTTTTGGAACTGTTTGGTGATAGTGGCTGTATCTACTGCCATGCTGCACCTGTTGCATATCAATGTAATTTTATTTTGCATTTGAGTAGACTTGGTTCTGTTGAGCAGGGCTCATTTGTAACACTTGCAGTAACCTAATCTATTAACTTGATATCTTTGCAATTTTCTCTTTTCAGTGTATCTTCTTTGCATTGTCACAATTAAAGATAATATTGTCATGAAAGCACTTTGTATGCACTGTCTGATATTTTCAGCATTTTAGGGACTATACCTGTGGGCCCTGCTGTCTTCTCAGCTTTATTATATTGCACAGATTAATGAAATGAACAAAGAAGTTGAGTTAACAAATAAAACCGTAACACATTTTCCAAGCAAAGATTTTTACACCTCCTTTCCCCATTTCACAATGCCAGATGATACTGGAATATGTACACATGAATGTGAAATATCAGATTTTTACTGTCTGCCTCAAACAACAGTGGGAGAACAAGGCACTATCAGTAGAAAGTTCTGTTTTCTTTTGATCTATGGGGTAACAAGCCAGAGTAGATAGAAGTCCATATTGTGGACAAATAAACTTTATTTATGTGTAGCAAGCCAAAGGAGTAATCTTGCCCAGTTGAAGTTAGTTAATAAATTACACCACTGGAGCTGAAAACTGAAATGAGGCTAGCATAGTTCTTAAATAGATCGATAGTTACTGGTGTATTCCAATGAGGTTCATACCATGTTCTAAATTCCTCCACCATGGGACAAATTGGAACCATTTAAACTTGGGTTACAAAAATAATTTTTTTCAGTAGCGATTCTAAACTTTCACTAAATGTTTCCTGAATTTGTTTTACATACGTATATCTACAAAGATAATGTAGTAGATTAATAAATATTAACCATATGTTGAAAATAAGCATTTTGTGAAATTTGTTCGCACTAACCTTACCTTTTCTAATATATATTTGTAATGTTCAAAAGAAGCATTATAATAAACACTCACTGTAAAAAAGAAGAACATGTTTTTCCAAACAATTAAACCATTTAATAAAGTTACTTTCTAAACTATCTATGTTGTATATAACTTTTAGCATTGATTCACTTTAAATGGTATGTTAATTAAACAAATAGGAGGAAAACTGTGATGGAAAACATTCCTATGAGAAGAGTATTAAAATTATTATACATCATATGTTTTTATCCCTTTGTGGCCATATTTATTTGCATTTTTTCTTTACTTCTTTTTTTTTTTCAGTATTGCTTATTATTTTAGTATTGCTTTCTCTCAGTCTGCTGTATTGGTTGATGTTTTCATTATCTTTATATTACAATCAGTTTTGTTAGCTTATTTCAGAAAATTAGTTTATGCTCTAGAAATTCAAAGAGCCTTTTTGCTTTGTAAGATTTTGTAATATAATTTTCAAATCTTATGTAAGATAGTCATTTTTAATATATTTTGAGGTTGCTAGACAATTACTGAATATCAAAAGATATTTTAAAGAATATTTTGTTTAAAACAAAAACATTTTTAAAGATATTTAAAAGAAAAAAATGGTAAACTAAGAAGAAATTATTAAAACAAAAATAAAAAAAGAAAGAAATTAAAATTGAAATGTTGAATGTAAAGAAAGAAGAATGAGTAGAAAATGAGAGAGATATGAAAGAAGAAATAAATATTGAAAAATTTTTTTTTAAATTCAGAAAAAAATATAAATGGAAAGTTCAATAAAAGTTGAATTATTAAATTCTTCGAATTACAAAGTGCTTTGATAATGTATTAAGAAAATTGACAAAAGATGCACTGTGTTTTTATTATTTAAAACATCTACAATATACGATAAAATATAAATTAATAAATTAATAAAGATAGCAGTAAATAATCACTAGAATCTGAAATTATTGGTTGGTATTAAAATGAAGAGGTTTATATGTAACATTGTATAAACATAAATATATATTAAAAGTGTTTTTGAAAGCTGCTATAATACAAGTTGGAAAAAGAGGAAGGAAAAGAAAAGCAGCGCAAAAACAATCTTTGATGCTGTTATCATATATTTCAATATTTTAGCTTCACAAAGCCTTTAACAAGAGAAAGTAGAGATTAAGTTTAGCTCTGACATGCACAGATATGCTATGGTGCGTGTGGGTGTGATGGAATGAACTGATGAGCAATATTTTTCTGTTGATGGTGGGAGATATGATTTAATTGTTTTATAATGTAATACAGGCACAACAGTTGTGATGGTTAAAAGTCATCATCAGGATAATTACTGGTTCCCTGCATTTTACACAGTAAGTGAAACAAAATGCACAAGTTTTTTCATGTTTTTTGTTGTTGTTTGGTAATATTTTTCTCTGCTATACATTCACAAAAAATAAACACACACACAAAATTCTCACTGACACACACTCACACAGTCACATGCACATAGCTGCTGTATGTTTCCACTGACATAGGCTGGATGGTTTGACCAGGGCTGGCCAGCCGGAAGGCTGCACCAGACACCAGTCTGATTTGGTATGGTTTCTATGACTGGATGCCCTTCCTAATGCCAACCACTTTACAGAGTGTACTTGGTGTCTTTACATGACACCATGCAGATGCTTTTACATGGCGCCACATGAGTGCTTTTACATGGCACCACCACGACTGCTTTTCACATCCAGAAATACTGTCTTACCACTTCTGCAGCAGAGTATGGGTCTTCTTGAGTACAGCAAGGTGGCAGGCATCTCTCTCTCTCTCTCACTCACTCACTCTCTCTCACTCACTCACTCTCTCTCAATCTCTCTTCCTACATATGTGTGTGTGTGTGTGTTGGTGATATTTTTCCTCCTTCTTCCCTTTTCTTTTGAACTTTCCCCTGTCTTCTTTTTCTGAAGAAGAGCTTTGCTTGAAATGAAATACAACCTTTCTTTCCTTCTCTGAGTGTCTTATTAAAACTTTGCATGTACCACATCCTCATGTTGTTGTTTTTTTCTTGTTCTTTTTTCTTCGTTTCTTTTTAGTAACTATATATATGTGTGTGTGTGTGTGTGTGATTTTGTTATGAGATTCGAATGAAGTGTTTCGAGTTGGAAAACAGTGTGTGAGAGAAAATTGTAATGTCATAGGAGAGAAATGTGTTCACATAGATGATGTGTCCACCTGTGCTGCCTCACTGACACCCATGCTGGTGACATGTGAAAATCACCATTCAAGGGCGGCTGGTGCCAGTGCTGCCTAACTGGCACCCATGATGGTGGCATGTGAAAAGCACCATTTGGTCATGACCAATGCCAATTCTGCCTGACTGCACCCATACCCCTAGTACATAAAAAGGACCACTCAAGCATGATCTATGCCAGTGCCACCTGACTGGCGCCTGTGCCAGTGGAATGTAAAAAGCACCCACTACACTCTTGGAGTGGTTCGTGTCAGGAAGGGTATCCAGTTGTAGAAACCTTGCCAAGTCAGATTGGAGCCTGGTGCAGCCTCCTGGCTTGCCAGTCCTCAGTCAAACCGTCCAGCCCATGCCAGCATGGAAAGCTGACGTTAAATGATGATGAGGATGATGATGATTCCTTTGAATCTAGGCACATCAACACGGTGAACACCGGAAATGGCTAGGTACAATACTATACTGCTCATAGTGAGGTGAAGAATATTGAAGTGTTGCTAGGATACTGTAAATATGCAAGTACCAAATCCAATTTAAACCATAGATCCAACTCTAGGGTTGGTCCTTGGTATTGTCTAGGTATAAAATGTTAACACATATGGCATTTAAAATTTATAACAGCTGTTTCGGTAGAATTTTATTTATACATTCATAGACAATTACATCATAATACATAATCCACTACTGTCAGGTAAAATTTTAACAAGGTAAGATTTCTATCAAGTGAACAGGTGAGATATCTTACATTGATCAGAACAAATCCAACATCGTTTGGATCAGCAGCTCATTCAAAGTTAACATTTGAAAGTATAGGAGACTTAGAAGGTATGGCTTAAAACAAATAAATAAGAAGAGCTCAAACAGCCATACTATTTAAATTCACATATTTAAATTAGTTTATGGTTAACACAGGAGAAAGTAAAAGTATATAGATACATTGTAGCTATGAGTTGTAATTAAACAGTCATCAAAACCGTGCATATATTTTCTCGTTAAAGGAGATCATTTATGTGGTTCTGGCCAACAGAAAACATAAACCTGTCACCAGTTTTCTTCCTGTCCTCTTCAATTAAGCATAATAGATGCACACACACACATACATACATGTATACCTAAGTATATATATATATATATAGATATATAGATAGATACATATGTATATTCATATGTGTAGATATATATATATATATATATATATATATATATATATATATATATATATATATATATATATACATACATACATACTCACACACACACATATACATTAGTAGAGATAGAAACATATATATCAGTACTAAAATACAAATATGAGGAGTATAGGTATAATATACATATAAATATATAAACAACAAAAATTAATTTGCGAAAAATATATGTAAAAGAATAGATGTACACACACACACATATATGCATATACATACACACACATCCACACACAGACACATACTCACACACACAAAATATATACATATAATGAAAATGTTGACGATAAAGGACAAAGTAACTAGGATGTCATACACTGAACTATCAAATATTTCACTAGTTTTTTTTTTACATAAAGTTGCAAATCAGTGTAAGAATACGTTACCTGAGAGGCAAACAACAATGTATAATGCTAGTTGAGAGACCAAGAAATGGTGAGTGCCAGAGTTAGGTGGCCAATAAAGTGGGTATGAATTTGTAAGTAACATTAAGGTATAAGCTACTCAAAGCTTTAAATAATATTTATGTGAGACAAGTTTACTTAACTAAGTTAAAAAGGGCAAGCTGAATGCTTAGAGGTTAGAGATAACGGTAAATATTATAAAGTTAGAGATAAGTAGGAAATATTATAAACTGACATTGGATTTGTCCAGATCGATGTAAGAAATCTCCCTCTCCCCGCTAGCCATATAAACAAAAGTGCATTTTGCACCAAAAGCCAATATGAGAGTTTCTCTCATGGTATCTACTGCAATATAACTCTTTTTTAACAGGAACATCTGTGTTTCAGTGGGGATGAATATTACATTTCAGTATCAATACTATGTCTGTCACTAATATATATTGGGCTGTCCAGAAAGTTTGTGCCAATTTATAGTAGCTTATCTTTCAACTTATTTTAGAACATAGTTGAGTCCATAAAATAGGATTTGACTAAACCTCCATTTAGTGCACAGTTTAAGCTATCTTTTTGTGGAAGAAGGTTTACGTTCCTATAACCTGTGTTAATTTTGTAACCCTTTAAAATGGAAGATAAGAAAGTTCATTTTCGGCACTTGATGCTTTTCTTTTTCTGTAAGCAGCCAAAGAAGCCAAAGAAATATGCGCAGTTTACGGTGATGTTTCTTTATCCGAAAGAACTGTATGGAAGTGGTTTGCAAGGTTCTGAGCTGGAGATTGTAACCTTATTGATGAAGAGCTATCAAGCAGACCATCCACTACAAATGACCACCAAATCAAGTCATTAATTGAGAATAATCCACATTGCATAACCCGAGAATTGGCAGAAAGCCTCAACCTATAAAAATCCATCATTCATGAGCTTCTGGGAAAGCTTGGGTACACAAATCGCTACGATGCTTGGGTACCACATGAGTTGAGTGAGAAGAACCTTTTGGAAAATCGGCACAGACTTTCCAGACAACCCAATACATTAGACAATAGGTTTAATGTATAAAGAGGTATTTCTAATGTAATGTGAACATTTTACCCTAAGTTCATTAGAATTATGAAGGACTTTACCTGGACATGTTAGTATCTCCCATAATTCAGTGCAGCAAAGACTACTTTGGATATCTATCATCTGAACAGGGTAGTGCATGTTTGATTATGCTTCAAATAATATAGAGTTTACTTTTCTCCTTAATGTCCCAATTTTTCCAACAATTTTTTATTTTAACCATTACATGTTTATCAAAAGTATGAGAATGATTGAACAAACACTGCTTGAATTGGGAGCCAGTGAATCAATGTATGAAATGTCATTGGATCAGTTTTAAAATCACACCTATAGAAAATGTGTTTAACATTTCATCTGTAGAAATATGTTTTGTGAGTATAAATTTATTTCTAAAATTACAAAACTTGAAGAGACATTAGTATTTTCTGATAGTAGGGATATTAAACTGTTATTCATATGCATCTCTAGAACTATTAGAATCATTCGAATTATCATTCAGAGTTGAGCAAGAGTCAACGGGCTTGTTAATATTTGTGATAGTACTGCCATTTTGTGGGTAATTTTTAGTGTGGTTGCATCGATTATTAATAGCTACATAATCAACATTTATATTAAAATCATTTCAAGCATTAAAGGAGTTGGTTTGCCATTATTTGGGTTACAGTCATTGTCGTCAGAGCTACTATCAACACTTACTGCCACAATGACATCTAGTGTTGGTAAGGAATTGGTGGAGGTTGTAACAGTCGACTAACAGATAGTGTGACAACGATTATATATATATATATATATATATATATATATATATATATATAT
>NC_068984.1:27796391-27802413 GCF_001194135.2 Octopus bimaculoides
ACATATATATATATATATATATATATATATATATATGTATGTATGTAATTACATACATACATACACACACACACATACACGTACATATTTGTGTGCGTGTGTATGTATTTATATATATACGTATGTTTGTGAGCATGTTCACGTGTGTGTATCTATTGTACTTAAGTTGAATAGAATAGGGAGAAGGTTGATAACAGGTTTATGTTTTCTGTTGGCCAGGACCACGTAAATTATCACCTTTAATGAGAAAATATCTGCACGGTTTTGATGAATGTTTAATTACAACTCATAGCTACAATGTATCTATAAATTCTTACTTTCTCCCGTGTTAACCATAAACTAATTTAAGCATACTCTTTTACTCTTTTATCTGTTTCAGTCATTTGACTGTGGCCATGCTGGAGCACCACCTTTAGTCAAACAAATCGACCCCAAGACTTATTCCTTCTAAGACTAGTACTTATTTTATTGGTCTCTTTTGTCGAACCACTAGGCTACGGGGATGTAAACAAGCTACATACCACACAGCCACTCCTGCGCCCTATGTGAATTTAAATAGTATGGTTGTTTGATCTCTTTTTATTTGCTTGTTTTAAGCAACAACGTGTAATTCTCCTATACATTCTGTTGTGTTGACGCCCCCAAGCAAAGAAGTAGGATCACCCAAGACATATAAATAGAAGTAGTCTAGCCGTGGTAGAGGAGTTGAGTGACTGTTGAGTAGAGTTGAGTAGCCTTCGTGTAGTGGTTGAGTAGGGATCATCCAAAGGTGCTAGATAGCAGTAGCTTGAGACATAACACATTCAAATGCTAAGTTTGAATGAGCAACTGATCCAGCTGACGTTGGATCTGTTCCAATCAATGTAAGATATCTCACCTGTTCACTTGTTAGAAATCTTACCTGTTTAAAATTTTACCTGACATTGGTGGATTATATGTTATGATGTAATTGTCTATGGATGTGTAAATAAGATTCTACTGAAACAGCTGTTGTAAATTTTAAATGCCTTTACTTTATATATATATATACATATGTATATATGTCAGTGTGCATGTGTGTGTGTGCGCATGTGCACGTGTGTGTATGAATATATATGTGTGTGTGTGTGTGTATGCATATGTATATATTTGGATGTGTGTGAGTGTGTACATATATGTATTTCTGTTATTTCTTTCATTTGTTTCAGCCGTGGCTCTGTGTTCTGTGGTTTTGCACCTTTTCTACAACTTTCTTCTTTGGCAGATTTCTTCAGGGTGGTCGGATATTTAACACAACTGAAAATATATGTAGAGGGCCAACTAGCAGCTTAAAGTTAATTAGATATGTGTAATCAAGTGTATTTTATATATTTTTATATACAAAAACATTATATTATTAGAAATCCCATTGGACAGTGACAGCCAAACTGTCAGCGCTTTAGTTTAATAGTTTAGTGATATTATTGATAAAAATAACAGCAAATATCCCCTGTTTGATATGATCGAGTTCTATCTATCAATTTTCAATTTACTCCTCATCACAGCAATGGAGTTTGGAATGACACATTGTAATATTCATGATAAATGTGTCAACATAGCCATGCATGCTAGAATTCCACTGTCTTTCAACAGCTTCTTTGCATGAGTGAAAGACAAGAGTGATCTTTCTCAGTGTACAGTGAGTTGATATTTTGGAGCGGGAACATGCGATTCATCCTAGCTTCATCCCCTTCGTCAATGATGTTGGTCTGTTGTTTCTAATAACGTAAAATAGTATCACCTGGATCAAATAAAAGAATATCTAATTAAAGCATCTATAATACTGAAACTTAATGTCACTGTGGTAATAACCATAATAATTGCTAACTTTTTAGATGGTTCTGTACACTCAGCAAATATAAACTCAAGCCAAATGAAAGACAAGGCAAACAAAAAGCACATTTACATCGGCAAATCCTCTAATTCCGTCCCCAGCATTTTCTCAGGAAATTGGACTTTTTGATAGAGCATCAAACACTATTATAAAGTGCTGTGCAATAGTGAATTCAAAGATGTAAAGGTTACATCAAAACCTGAAACGTCCTCAGTTAACTGAATAAGGAACAATAAAAACTTTTTTTTTTAATACATTCATATTTACCTAGTTTACACTGAATGTTTTCTGTAAAGCTAGATCGATTTCCTGATTGATTTCTGTAAAGGTATATTCTTCCCTAATGGGCTTAGTGTCTTAGAGAAATTTGATGAATGCATTGTTGCCTTGCTGTCACTCTTGATAGCAGTAACAGACTATCTTTTGACATGAGAGACTCCTATAATAACTACCTGCCTATGAGCACTACCCTGCTCTCATCTCTTGACTTAGTATCTTTCATTCAGGTCGCATTGACTTTGGAGTTGATGGAATATTAGGTTATGTCTTCTACTCATTTCCTTATATATATGACATAATTACCGCTCCCTCCATCAACACCTACTTTGATGCAGATGACATTAAACTTTATTTCTCTCTAACATTCTCCAATGATGCATAATCCAAACACAACCAAAACACACACATCAAATCTATTCTGACTTCCTTCTCTGAACATAAACCTTGAATGCATCCCTCAGTGGAGATATGCCAACCTTCTCTCTTTCAAGAGCAAGGAAATGCAAATGATACTTCCATCAAGAAAACACGACTTATCACCAACGATTTCTTGTGACAAAAAAAAAAAAATAAAAATAACATAGCAAGAACTGCTTCCAATGCATTGACCCTGCTCTTCAGAACCCCAAAATACTTAATCCAACAACAATCTTTGATATTCTCCAAAGCTCAGATGAGGCCCAATATGAGGTATTGTTCTTGCATCGGGAACAGTGATGCTGCATACAGACAACATAAACGACATCCAAAAAAGGGCCATGCAATTTATTAGCATAATGTCACTTACTGATATACTTCAGCCTCTGACCCAGATGTAGACTGTCTCCTCTCTCTACTTTTTCTATCAATACTGTAATGGTTTCTACTCTTTAGTGCTGTCTGAGCTCATAATGTCTACACTTAAGCATCCAGTATAACTCGCCTCCAGAACACATATCTATCATTATATCTACGAATTTCGATCCCCATAAATTCCCCTCCCACTCATGTCTTTCCCACATATTTATGATTTTCTTTAAAATGTCAGCTTCTTGTACCAATATCCAACTATTAGGTCTCTTCCAGGTGCCTTTCCATCATGTAGCTTGCATTCAGCTCTATTGAATGTTGGGTCAAATATGTATGTTTTACTGTCAATGTTAGTATAACATTTTCTCCTAGCTGTATTTAGCCACAACGCTTTAAGGTTGCAATCTCTCTTTTCATTTCAGATTTTAGACAAGAATGATCCAAGATCTTGAGAGGGGGGGGGGATTTCTTAACAGTAATATTTTCCTTCTTCATCTCTCTCTCTCATTCTCTCTCTCTCTCTTTCTTTCTCTCTCTGCATAATGCCTGTGGGACTGGAAACAAACTTGTGATCTACACTGGTTCGTTCAAAAATTCACCTACGGTAGTGGAGTTCGTGCTTTAGAGTAGTTAGATTTCCGTCAAGAGCTTGGTGTGAAGAGCCACCACAGAATAGTGTTAATTTATGAGTAATTGGTGTGTTATGAACTCATTTCTTTTTTTACATTATATTACTGTTGTTAACCATCAAATATGGCAGCACAGATTGTTAATGTTTTCTCCCATTTCATTTTCCATCTAGGTTGCTTCCGTTTAATAATTTCATTGCCAAGTATACCGCAGATTTATTTTAGATTTTAAGAGTAATAGAAACTGCGTATATGAGGATATTGATGTTCCAGTAATTAGCATCACCATTGCATGTGATCTCCAGTGATATCATTGATAACTTTCAACAACAGAGCAGTTGGGGGTTTTCCTTGAGTTTGCTGAAAAGGGCTTGCCACTCAACGATAGTTTCTAAAAAGTAGAAAAGTCTTCAACTAAGTGATGTTTCATGATGCTTCTAAGTTGAATATATTTCCACAGTAGTCTATGTCGACTCAGTAACATTTGGATATAGACGAGGATTTAATGGTGGTAGCAGCGTTTGTTTATATTATTTTTGATATCTCTTATAGTAGATTTTGGCCAATTCTCAGTGTTTTGAAAAGATTGCTTACCATCACAAAAGTAAGGCAATTTTTTTTCAGGGAAAGCTGCTTGTTGCCAGAACTGCTTTGCTGTAAAGATATATGAGTTGGGGGTTAACTCAGTTCCAGGACTTTTTAACTGCTTTGTATAGACAATAGAATGATCATCACAGGCTTTTCTATAGCTCTGAAGTAGATCTTGGATTAGATGTAAGATCCAAGTAAAATTATTAGAACACATACATGTTCGTAAATACTGGTGATGTAGTATTGCTTACGTCAGCGGTGTTGTTATTAGTTTCAACCATGATCATGCTAGTATGAGGTCTATTTTTAAAAATACATTCAGAATAACACCGTGATGGCAAATAAAAGCAGTTACTGCTTTCGGTGGGAGGAGTTGACACAATTGTAAAAAAAAAAAAATTGCTCAAAAAGGTATTTTAAACAGACCTCAAAATCAGTTCTTTGATATTGAGGGTACCACATGTATGTACGTACATATATATGTATGTGTATATAGATACACATATATATATACATATATATCTATATATATTCATATATATGTATGCGTATATATATATATATATATATGGGTGTGTGTGCATGTATATATGCATATATATAAAATGGACGCTAAAAGATGATGATGATGATGATGGTATATGCATATATTTCTGTTTGTGTGTTCAATTATGTCAGAATAAAAAAAATATACCCTGTATGAAATTATATATCCACATATCCCAATGTATCTATTTAAGTAAAAGTATTTATGAAAGTATGCAGGTATGTATTTCTACATGTTACATATATTTTAAGTCATATTTCATTCTTTTTGCCTTTCAGCATTACTTTCTACATCTCAAAAAGACACTAATAACATATCTACTATTTAAACCTAACTCACTCCTGACTCTATACAATCAAGTATATAGAAATATCATATACGGAAAACACAATAATCTTAATGCATTTTTAACGTACTTTATATTGCAAGCTATGAAGCATTAGAGAAATATTTTTTACACTTCTATTTATTCTGAAATTCAAACATATACCATACTCTACATTTCTTCATAATCATATATCCATTTGCATACAATGCAATACAGTACAATGACCAGGTCCTTCCAACAGCATTGCACACAAGCAATACATTTTCTCTCACTTTGTAATTAAGAACCATTAAAGATCGATGCCTCGTTTTTTTTTCCTGCTGACATCAGTTTTATTAATTCCAAGTTGTCACTGCTACAACAGCCATTAGTTTTAAATCAATAAACTTTCCTACTTTTTTAAAAAAATTATTTCCTATTCTTCTAGGTTTTGTTTGTTAATTTTTTTCAATCTTTTAGTTTCGAATTTATTTTTATTTTCACTCACAGTTATTATTATCTTTCGTTTTTACTTTTGTTTCCTTGTGTAGGAAATGATTCTTCAACCTAGTTGGTGGTTGGCCACCAATTCTCTTTTAATCTTTTCCTATATTTCTCTGGATAAATTACATTTTGTTTCCTGTTGTTGTTACTGTATGCATTTTTTTTATTGATGTGGTTGTTATTTTATAAATACATACACAAACACACAGACAGATGTATACTTATAAGCAAGTCTCTCAATCAATTAAATTGAAGGCCAAATAGGACATTATATCTTCTTGTATTTAAAGTCATCTCAGATGTGAGGTGTTCATTTTCCTTTAAGTAATGATCCAGTCAGTAAAGAAACCTCTATGTGGTTGCTCACTTGCTGGAAATAGCAAACAAACGCCTCTCAAATAATACCACATAGCCTTTAAAAATATACATTGGATATAGTCCTAAATTTTAAAACTGATAAAAAACTGGTTGAGCATGGCTTGAATATATATATGCATCCTCCTGAGTCAGGACTTCTTTGGTAG
>NC_068984.1:27802423-27805086 GCF_001194135.2 Octopus bimaculoides
TATATATAAATAATACAAAATGGGACAAGAAAGCAAAACATCCAGATAGACGATACAAAGAAAACAAGGACAGGTCATTTGGAGTTTTCTTTCATCAGTCGAGTTCCAGATTATCTTTGCAATTTCAGCTGGTTATACTCGATATTACTCTGCATGTATGTGTGTGTGATTATGAATATATGTATATGTGTGCGTGAGAGTTTCAGTGTATGTGTATGTTTGGTAGTTTGTGCTTCCTTGTCTTGACAACATGCAATAGATATAAAGGATGTCTCTGTCATATAAAATGGTGTGTCTCCTTTAATATTTTCCCTGAAAACATGTTTGGCCATAGAGAATTGTTACTGTGCATGGAAAAAGATGAGGCTTGATAACAGATAGGAGATACACCGATAGAAAATCTAACTCCGCATATATTTCATGTGATACACGGAAGTATGGAAAGACAGATGCTCAAAAGGAGGAGATTGAAGCCCAAACCACATGACTGATTGTTTAGTAAACTTCTTATGCACACAAAGCATGACAATGCCACTACAATTATTAATGATATTTATGACCCATATGTATTATTTAATTGGTAAAAGCATGTCAATAATTTAATAATACAATGGTTGTAATATTCTTTAAAGCATGTGACTGCTAGTAAGTATTCATTACTACATTTGAATATCAAGTAAGCCACTACAAAATCTATTTTGAATTTTCCATTATTATTTTTAAAAATTTGAGTGCCATGCATTTTCACATTAGACACTTTTATATGATTAGTGATATTAATTTTTTCTAAAAGAAATTATTCTATCCATGATATTACATTACACTTCATCTTATACACAACTTGATCAGCTTTTACTGAAATGATTTTCCTGTTTTTTCTTTGCAGTTATTTTGATGAAGAATAGGATAATTATTTTGACTTTCAGCATTATGTCAGTAGATTTACCAGTCTTTAGTCTTGAAGGAGGCTGACTTTATTCTTAATTTTCTTTGTTAATATCATTTTCTTCAACACTAAAACCATCGCCATTATTTCATGAAATATGAAATTGCCTCTAAATCTTCCGACATGACAGTAAGAAGACTGGAATGAGGAGGAGGAGGTGGAGGAAAGGGGTGGTGAACTGTGGTGGTGGTGGTGGAAATAATTATGCTGGTATTCAATCATTGCCATTGTCCTATTACTCTTTATCATCATCAATGCTATCATGAATATTATGATTATGATCATATACAAAGAATAACAAGGAAGCAATTTATAGCACTATAAACCTTGACAGGCATTTAAGTACACAAATACAGAAACGAATTTCATTTATATATTTGCATATATGCTGCTAATGAATCAGCAGTGTTCACATTAACACTAAGAAGCTCAGAGATATTTATTAATTTCTTCTTGTTTAAGAGCACGGTTTTATTCTTTTACCACTCTCAGCTATTTTAACCCTACTAATATCAAGTCCCAAAATATAAAATTCCTAATGCTAGCTTGCTCATATTTAAATTTTACTTAGGAAATTTTTATGTTGTGCTTCAAACACCAAGAAATGTTTCATTAGAAATAAGGGAAGGAAAATGGATAAGCCACCAAATTTCTTAACAATTTGCTAATTTATTGCACCACAATGATCTGCAATTCATAATTAAGTGAAATTAGTTTTGTCATTAACCCTGGTCTTTAAAGAGAGGTGAGTTTCTACATTTTCCAAGTTATAATGCAGTGATACTGTAGTGTTCAAGAAACATTTAACCACTTAACCATACAGCAAACACTACTATATGGTTGAGAGGTTAGGTTTACCACTAAGTGGTTATGGGTTTTACAACTGTTCAGCATCTTGACAACAGCTTGAGGTGAGCAAAAACTGACAAGTGAGATTTGGTTGACAGAACAGGAATAACTTGTTGACATTAGGCATTTAGCATTTGTTTTGAACTGATGTAGATTAATGTTTTGAACTGTTTTGAACTGATGTAGATTAATGGAAAGAAAACACAGCCATAATATAACTTCAGAGATTTGAGTAACTGTTTGTAGAGTATTCAATAGGATTCTGAGTTATGAAGTCTACTGTGGAAAATATTCCGAGGTTAGATAAATTTCCAAGTACCTTTCCTGTTCCTTCCCAGCATCCTTTTCCTAGATAATACTCTCCTATAGTCTGACATAATCTTGGGAAAGGTGAAGTTCATTTACAACCATCATGCAATATCATGACAAGGAGACGACACACTCACATGCGCATTGACATACCCATGCACACGCAAATACATATATACTCACACATACATAGATAGATAAATAGATAGAGAGATTGACTAACAGATAAGCAGAGAGATATGATGGGCTTGTTTCTATTAATGACGACTAATTTCACTCACAAGGATTGGCTTGACTTGACAATAATAGATGCCCAGAGTAACATGCTTTAGGACTGAACCCAAAATCACATTTGGCAAGTGAACATCCCATTACAAAGCAGGGCTGTAAATGAGTATGTACGTATGTATGTATGTATGTAGGTATGTATGTATAGATAGATAGATAGATATGCATATATACATATATAAATTAGCATATATATATAAATATGCATATATATGCTTACATTTATATATATATGTTTACACACACATATATATATATATATATATATATA
>NC_068984.1:27805306-27813207 GCF_001194135.2 Octopus bimaculoides
ATTTCACTACCAGTGGCTTAGCATGTATAAAAAGTCAAAAGACGACATATTATTCAATATAAAATAGTGTACATTTAAACAAAGAGAAATTACCTATAGCAGGCAATTTCTACATGCTAGGAGACAGTCAAACTGACTGAAAACTACAAAATTTAAGAAATTTCAAAGGGAATGAAAAATTAAAAACTTTTACCTTGTTGTCATGAAACCTATAAAATTCGAAACCTATAGGTATAATCGTAAAAACAAGGTAAAAGTTTTTATTTTTTATTTTTTATGTTTTCATTCCTTTTGAAAATGCTTAACTTTTGTGGTTTTCAGTCATTTTGACTGTCTCTTAGTGTGTAGAAACTGCCTGTTAATAGGTAATTTCTCTTTGTTTAAATATATATATATATATATTCAAACATACATACAGTAGCAGCCATAATATAAGCAACTACTGTAGGAAGGTCTAGAAGTGTTGTACAATGAATTGTAACTCGTTTTAAGTCATCAGGATCAACAGATGCTAAACCTAAAACCGGCAAACCTCGAAAAACTCCAAGACTGGATCGCATTATGGTTAGAATGTCACTGAAGGATAGGTTTAAGAGTTTAGCTCCACTTCCGATATCAACATATCATGCAAAAACAGTTTTTGGGAGGTTAAGAGGTTCTGGGTTGCTTGCTCAGGCACCAGTAAAGAAATCTCTGATCTCCAAGAAGAATCAAAGAGCCTGTCTTTGTTTTGCTCTCAAACATGTCAGTTGGACAGAAGATCAGTGGTCGCAGGTTCATTTTAGTGATGAATCGAAGTTTATTGGTTCCAATGGCAGGATGTATGTCCTACGAAGAAATAGTGAAAGTTAATTCGTGCATGTGTGAAGAGACAGTGAAATATGAAGGAGGCATAGTCTGTTCTTCAGACTAAAAAGCTATGGACATTATTTCAAAATAGAGAAAATGAGATGATTTAAAGAGCAGAATAAAAGCCTTTTCAGCAAACATTTCTTGATATTCTTGCAAATCATATAGAATCGGATTTTTCTTGTCAAGATTTTGAAAGCTTCAATTTATTTCAGTTAAATATGTTTGTTGTTTTGATGTATAATAAGGCTAGAAACTTGCTTTTTGTTGTATTTTGGGCAAAAAAAGATTTCTTATTACAAATGAGGTTCATTCAGGTTAGAAATTGTATTTTTTTATTTTCTTAGCAGAAGTTTCTTCATAGTTCAATGTTCTAGTTAAAGATATGACAGAAAAAAAAAATAAATAAATAAAAATAAAACAGATGATCTGGTCTGCTAAGTGTATATTCTAGTTTTATTTAATATATAAGAATCACAAAATACCTAAGAAAATGAAATTTTCTCTCCTGGAGGCAACTTATTTATGCAGAAATACTGAATAAATATCTGAAAAGAAAAATACCAGAGCTAAAGTATGTTTTAATATTTAGTGATCTGTATGAGAATTAGAGCAATAGAGCAGAAAATAGGATAGTGTTATTATAAAAATGAAAAGTCATATTTCAACATTTTTTTTTTAAACTAGAGATCAGATGACATCAGTTGGTATTTTTTCTTTATTTATTCATTTATTTTTATTTTCAAAGTATAAACAAAAGCCTGAAAGATGGTATCAAAGAAAATTTAATGATAACATTTGATTAAACTTCAGAGTGGCTGCTTAAAGAAAGGGAAAGAAAAGATACAAGTAACCAATAACAATAATGTATAGAGTTGACGTGTTTAGCCTCATATCAGTACTAAATACCGTGGGCCACCCATACATATAGTGACTTTGTCATTGGCTCATAATATGTTTAGTAATACAATGCATAAAAGTGATGCTGCTGTAAACAGAATTGTGTGTTCTCATTAGATGTTCTCAACAGACTCATATTAAATTACAAAAGAAATGTTTATACTCTTTTGAGAATGAGTTAAAAAACTTTATAGCAAACAATTAATTTAGCTGCAAAATTGTGAATTGTATGGAAAGATTTCAAACTGCACAGTGGTCACTTTTCCAGCTGATGTAGATTTTGTCAAGAGTTAATTTCATGAAATGTTTAGAAGCAAATACTGTCTAGCAAAATATATTTTGTAATAAACTTATATATATATATATATATATATATATATGATGCATCACCTGTACATCATCTTTTATCTTTCACTCGTTTCAGTCATTAGACTGTGGCCATGCTGGGGCACCACCTTGAAGAAGTTTTGGTAAAATGAATCGACCCCAGTAATTTTTCTTTTTAAGCCTGTTACTTATTCTATTAATCTCTTTTATCAAACTGCTAAGTTATAGGGAGGTAAACACACCAACACCGGTTGTCAATCAGTGGTGGAAGGATATTCACATTCACAAAGACACACACACCGATACACACACACATGCACACACACAAATACACACACATACACACACACACACACACACACACACACACATGACAGGCTTCTTTCAGTTTCCATCTACCAAATCCACTCACAAGGTTTTGGTTGGCCTGAGGCTATAGTTGAAGACACTTGCCCAAGGTACCATGCAATAGGACTGAACCCAGAACCAAGAGGTTGGGAAGTGAACTTGAGAACAAAATTTTAAAAACCAATATATTTTAAAATATTTGATGAACATAATTTTACATACACATAGCAAAAGGCTATTCAATTAAACTACTATCCACATCAGCTGTTGTCTCAGTACAGCTTCTGAAACACTTAAATGTGTTGATCAGATAATCTTTATTCATGTTAACCATAATGTCCCCAATAGCAGACCTCGAAAAATCCACAGTATTGTGGGCTTGCTTGTTGGTCACCCCTCAACAATGGTCTGGATATAGTTCTCCAAGCAGTTAAATCAGGAAAGTTAAGGGAAGGGCAAAATGTTAGGGGTAACATAATCATGAAGAATTTTGGTTATCCACTCTTAGATCATGCAGGCTGTGATAGAGGGGGCAGAGTCTTGCTGGAACACATATGACTTCCCCCAAGCAATTCTCTCAATCCAGGGTCTGACAACCATCTCCATTATTCTGATGTAGGCTTTGACATTGATCCTAAGAACTTATGAATCCCATCTCAATCTCATTACAAACAATGGGAACCTGGTATGCATAAGAGTGGGAATTTCAATGCCTGGCACAGAGCCATCTTACATTTGTCCTGTTCACATTTTGATTTTGGATAAAGCTCTCCTCTGAAAAGAACCAGAGACTGTTTGGCTCTTCACAGGGCTTGAATTTGTTCAGCTAGTGTTTCAACAGGATCACACAGTTCTCTTGGGTCTTGTTATTTGAATCAAATTACAGAAAGATTGTTATGCTCTTTTGAGAATGAGTTAAAAATCTTCATAGTAAACAATTAATTTAGGATTTGTACCAGATGCCTTCATGCATCACACATCTAATCATTGGTTCCAACACATTACGATGATTGGTTATGACCCTGATTGACTTGCTGAGATTCTCATTGATGATGCCCTGGACTTGCTGAATAAGCTCAACGTTTCTAACATTGTCTGACCATCAAGAATGTTTTTTTAACTTTTGGGCACAGAAGACACATTCCTGCCAAAGGCCAGGAGCTCTTTTCTGATCTTAAACACGAAGGAGTTGACAACCTTTAAGAAAACTGCAATCACAGAATCATTAGTTGGTGGGTAAAGTGACAAGAATTGCATGCCTTTTCATTGTCTGTATTAGATTTGAAGCTTCAGTGTTGGGGCTGAAAAAAAGTATGGATACTTAGTTAAAGATTGGACAACGTGGTTCTTAAAAGTTTTGTTCTCAAATAGCTAATGCACCAGCTATATATACTCAGTATAAATCTTATTCAACCTCTTTAATTCCTGATATCATTTCTATTTTGTCTGAGTTGGCCCTTTTCATATGTAAACATGTGTACATGTTTTGTATTAAATGTATTTGATTTTTTTTTGTATATTGACTTGCCTAACATGCTTGTCATTACATTTACTCCACTACTTGCTCAAGTTTAAATCTCTTGAGCATGGCGAAGTGTATTCTACATGGAGAATATCTGTCTGTCATCTATAAACACACACTCACACACACACTCACACACACACATGCACACACACATACACATACATGCACACTTATGCACACGTATATATGAGATGGTCTTCCTCCAATTGCATGTGCTAAATCTTACTTCAATGATACTAGGTGAACCTTGGACTAGTGTAAAAGACACTTTCTGAGGAATCATGCAATAGAATGGAATCTGGTTAGAAGATGACATTTTTCATCCTACAGTTATGCCTGCTTCTATTTGGCACATAAGAAATTCTTTTTATCACATTTCTGTATTTTCTGTATCTTTAGACTTAAAAACTAAACAAAAACAGCAAGAATATATATTCATATATTCTTTATTATGCCTTCCTATGCTTCTGTTGCATTACCAAGTTTTGTTTCTAAACAGGTTTCTTCCAGTATTCTTGGAAATAACAATTTAGATATTTCTTTATTTATTTATTGATTCTAATCTCAAGTATCTTTTCAGAAAGCTTTGAGAAGGGAATTTCCAATTGCTATTGAATCCATACCATTCAACGTTATTCACTTTCTGTCATGAACCATACATTCTGATTGCCTGCACATCAACTTTCCCAACATTATAATTTATCATCCCCAGGCATTTATTTACAAGATAATTATACTTATTCTGGGTTGACTGAATTGGTTGACAGCAATCTTTATTCTTATCTTTTTAGGAAACTACTCGAGAGATCTTAAAACACAATGATAAATGTTGATAGTTTAAGATTATTAGATGTTTTCATAAAGTCACAATTGATGGAGTTGATTTACTAACCAAAGGGTAAATAGTTCATATCCAGAAGCTAGCTCTCTACGATATCCTTAGCAAAGATTTGTATATCTAAATAGTCACAGCAAATGAAGCTACAAACAGGTAACATTTTCATGTAAGCAATAAGAATACAATACAATTGCTAAATTTTCATTAGGCTGTAGCACTAAAGATTGTTGCACGACCTTCAAACATTAAGCCTCATTGAGGCAATGACTAGTGACTGAGACCTTTGGAAATATGCAGTGCCTCAGAAGACCCGGAAAGCCAAGTGAAACTATAACCTGTGGCCCACTTAAGCGTACCTTTCCTTCATTGGACACTAAACTCTGCTTGCAAAGACCTGTTGTTGCAAGTGAAATCAAAATCAAATCAAATTCACAAATTCAATGACTGGTACCCGTACCGTTGGAGCGCTAAGAGCATCATCCGAGCATGGTCACTGCCAGAGCAGCTGACTAGCTTCCATGCCGGTGGCACGTAAAAAGCACCATTCGAACGTGATGTATGTATGTATGTCATTATTCAGTTTTATTTCAAAATTTCTGGCCAATAGAGAAAGAGCTGCTGTTTTCTAACCTAGATCCAAGGCTCTTTCATTGGAATTTCAACAATATCAACAGGGTATTTTTGTCTGTATGTATGTATGTATGTATGTATGTATATGTGCAGATTTGTGTGTTTTGTTATATGTATGTATACTCAAGCATATAGTTGCATGTTTAGACATGCTCATATGTACCTAAATGGTAGATGAGTCTTGTAGTTATGGTGCCTTCTATAACTACAGCTTGAAAGAATCTGTTTACCTGTTGAGCTGTTGTTCTTCAGTTGTGTTGTTGATGTTGTGTCCAGCCATGTTGTTTGTAGTAACTCTCTGCATGGTAAATTCAAGTTTCAGTCAAAAATCACTACAGTCTTGTATAAAAGCCTCCTTCAGTTAATTCATCTGAAGATTAATCAGTTACTTAACAAGGTTGACAGTTGTGGCTTTAAGGTTGGAGACAGTATTCATTGTATTTTTGATAAATAGTCTCCAATGCCAAGTATGTGACTTGTTACTTGAAGTTGCAGCTTATGTATGTATGCATGTATGCATGCATGTATATACTTGAATCTACGCATTCATATGTATAAAAGGGTTTGCAGTGATGAAAATATTGAAAATTTGGAAAGTTGAATACAAATGAAAAATTTAAATATTTATTTGTATGAAATTTTCTATTTCCTGGAAATCGTTTCAAATTTTCAAATGCTGGAAGAATGATCCTGTTTTCGTTCTGGTGTTTTAAAAATTATTTTTGGATAGTTAATCAAGAATTGAACCTGGGCCTTTATTTTTTATTCTTTTCTATGCGTTCGTTGTACCTACATTTACATTTGGTTTAAATATGTACCCATTTTTTATTTCTTATTTTCTAATGAGGCTATTAAGTCATATCTGAAGAACTTCTCTTGAGATCCATATCCAAGAGCTATAAAATGTATTTAATAACAAGAATAGTTTCAAAAGATAGAGACATATTTCGAAATAAGATCATTGTCTCTCACAAGAGAGTTCCTACAATAATTTGTTTAGTAAAAGTGAAAGAGAAAGAAAGCTAAAATTATTTTAATTTCACAATTAAATATTTATATATTTCTTGATTCTCTTTTCTTTTCATTTCATCCTATCTCTTCCTTTTGTTTAATTTCATTTTGTGTGTGTGTTTATGAGTTAGTGGGTGTATGTGCATTTGTGTTTGGTGGTATGGATATGTATATATATGCTTATGTGTGGTTTGGGTATGTGCATATATGCTTATATGTGTGTTAATGTGTTTGTGAGTGTATGTATGTTTGTATGTTTGTGAAAATGTGATAAATTGTCAACAAAATAATACGGAGTGATCAAATATGATGTTAATATGTTTCATTTCATTTTTTATTCTGTGATCATTATTGTCAGTCAATTAGAAGCCATAATTTCTAATTTCTCAGTTGGTCAATTTATTTATATTGATATTTATTTAGATTTTTAATGTTTCCTTTTATCATTTCATTCTATAGAAAAAGAAACACTTAAAAACAGGTGTTATTATTAGAATAATTCACTGCTTTACCACCAATGTATTCTCTGACAACCACATTTCTATATAAATTATATATATAACATCATAATATATAGATGTATAAAATTATCTAATATACCCTGTTTTAAGGTTTTCATTAGTAAAAAACTATTCTATAAATTTTTATAGATAATTAGTGAAACTGACTTCTATTTTATTAAAACACTTGTGATCAGTGGTTCTTAATATTTCAGAATGGTGCCCCAAATTAGGTTATGAATTCAGGATAGAAACCCAGAAATTGGACAAAAAGTAATAAAAGATATTTATTCTCTTTTCTACAGATTAAAAAAATGTAGACTATTTAATATACGAGTAAATATAGTGAAAAGTGATTTGATCTTTAATTAAAGAAGAAACACTGATTTAGTACCTAAAGAATGGGGAAATGGTGACTGAATTAACCTGGTTTCATTCATAACTCTACTAAATATTGAAAATAGATTTTATTGCTTGAAAACTGAATATGCAAGTGAAAACAGCCAATTAATTTTATAATTATTGTGATTTAATTCATTTATTTTTTGAGGTCATTTATTTTATGAAGATAGATCTTGATAAGCCTCATGGAAACGATTTAAATGTTGTAAATATATCTGTACCATAGCCTATTACTTACCATTTAATAGCTTCACTTGCTGCAATAAAATTGCATTTACTATCATAAAATGGCACTATAGAATTCTTTAATATTATATAAAGATTATTTTATGCCATGATTTAGTAAAATTAATTAGAAAATGACTGGGTTCATAACTTAGTAGACTTTTGTTGCAATGTTCTATGCAGGCTCTGTAGATGCCCTTTTCTTGCTAATTCAGTTTCATCTTTAATATCAGAAAGAAGGCTGATGCAAGGTTGCCACATTAATATCACATAAATAAGCCAAAATCCTTGTCAGAAACAGAAACTACCAGATAAAGCTAGCCATATATATATATATATATATATA
>NC_068984.1:27813354-27817539 GCF_001194135.2 Octopus bimaculoides
TTACAGAAAGCAATCACTTAGGCCTGTAAAGCATAAAGGAATAAATAAATAAAGTAGTAGTAGTAGTGGTAGTAGTAGTAGTAGTAGTAGTAGTAGTAGTAGTAGTAGTAGTAGTAGTAGTAGTAGTAGTAGTAGTAATAGTAGTAGTAGTAGTAGTAGTAGTAGTAGTAGTAGTAGTAGTAGTATATAGTTTAAACATTGAAAAATAGAAATAAAGATAAGAAATGTCAAACTTTTCTATAACTATTCTCATTGTTCACAGTTTGGTGACTATTTGGCTGCAATTTTCTGTTCATTATTTTGGGGAAAAAAAGAATTGTAAATATATATATCTAGTGCTTAATCATATATGTAGATCATTCAAAACAAAAGTAGTGATACACAGCAGTAACACTGCTTGAAAACTTTTGTACTTTCAAAAAAAAATTTACTTACAAAACTTTTTTGGAACCCACAATAAAATATTGATAACCCAAATTTGGTACTGAATCTAAGAAACACAGTTTAGGAAGTTAGTATGTAAAAATTACTGCTGGATCATAAATTAAAGTTTCAGAATATCTATTGAATGATGATTTTTGACAAGACCCATCATTATGAAGGAGCGAATAAGATCTGATATCACTTTATGATCAGTAATACACTTTGTGATTAGTAATACACTTTATGATTAGTGATACACTTTATGAAGAAAGATTAGAAGAGTGATGACAAAAACAGTACATAAGATAGTAGGAAACTTCACACTTACTATCAAGATTTGGAGTAAGGGTCTCCTTAGTCATCCATTTTTGGTTATTCCCCAAATTATTTTTTACTGAAAACAATGATCTAACCTGCTCCATTTTATATGGCCTCCAATACTAATGGTCAGAGGATAAGAAGTTGTTTTCAGCCTGGAACCAAGTTACACAATATTATAATATAACAATGCAGAGAAAAAAATTTAATATTTTGAATACAATAATGACAATGTGATGATATTCAGTAAAAACAAGTAAACAACACAAATGTATTTTACATGAGCTAGAATCACTTTAGCTCTAGAACTGATAATTTTACAAATAAATATACTCATTAAAACAGAAAACAACATACATTACACAATAGGCACCAAAGGGTCAGGTGCTAATTCTAAACTGGGTACCAAATTAGGGCTACCGTGTATGAGAAAGTGGATTCCATACAGTTTACATCTACCAAATTTCACTAAATGAAGGGTATGATAGATGTGAATTGTATAAGGTGCCTCGTAGTGGGATTGAACCTATTGCTACATGGTTGGAAAGCAGACTTCTAAATCTCACAGATATGTTTTGCAGCAATATATATTAAAATACTACCAAAAAATTATAAATTTATGGAAATAGTGACTGTACATATAAGTATAAAACAGCAGTGACAGTTTCCTGCTAGAAGTATATTGACATTCTCTTCTACACTATAAGTACTTCAAACAGAAATTAATAGAATAAAACAAATGTTTGTCAAAATAAAATATCTGGCTAATATAATCAACCAAATTATATAATACTGCAGAGAAAGAAATTTAACACATTAAGTACCATGTCTATAATACCAGTAAAAACAAACCATATAAAAGTATATTACATGAACCAAATTGGCTCTAGCTCTAGAATAGATAATCTTGTTATAAAAAAAAAATACTCATTGAAACAAAAAATTACATACATTACATCCAATCATAAACTAGCATTAATAATATATTGCAAAAAAGCTCGAAAATTAAAAATCTTCTTATCACTGAGAAACAATAAGTTTTAAAGCTACACAATAAATTTTAGATGACTAATGTAATTTACAAATTCAGATGTAAATATGAAATTAGTAGCTCAGCTCTTAGATTAGATACACAAATATCACACTTTCTTGTTGACTGACCAAGAAGTCATTTTAAGAGCTGATATTGTAAGATACAAAATAAAATTGGGTAGAAAATTGGTTGATATTTGTCTTCCAAAAGCACAAATATTAATAATAAAAATGTATATTAATCACAAAATAATAATGCAAAAATCAAGTGATTAATAGTACACTGTCACTACAGACTGATGCTTGATATGAACCGGTGAGTGAGTTGCTATGTGGAACTTGATCTGCGCACAAAAGTGGCTAAATCTCACTCAAATCATACCCCCATCATCTTAGGAAAGAAACAAACAGACTGGATAAAGTAATCCTATATTTTATTGACTTGATCCAGAGGAAAGAGTTGTGAACAATGCCAGATTTAGGTATTAGGGAAGAATAATCATGATTTTAAGCTTTGAAATCTGCAGAGGTTGCAAAATAATTAAAATGTATGCTTTCAGTTTATGTAAAAACTTGTCGAGTAATTTTTAAACAAAGAGCCTTCAAGATTTTTATAACTTAGGTAGTCATCAAGCCTAAATCAGCACTGGATCAATGTGGTTAATGTTCTTCTTCAATATTTACAAGATGACAGCCGCTAGAAAGACATGTACTGAGAGTGAATGTCAGGGTATGATATTGTGGAGGAAAAACGTTTGTGCAAAATGATTAATAAAAGTGTTGGGAGTGCACATTCAGTATATTCAATAAGAGATGAGAGTACTGGTGATGTCTAAGTGAATGTAGTATGAGAAGAGTAGCCTACATCAAAGACACTGTAGAAGTGGTATAAAAAGAAGGCATAGAAATAAGACAACACATCTGTGGGTCAGAGGCAGGAGTGCACTAGTAACCAAATCAGTTGGATGACATTATGGGGGATGCACTATGATATTCACTGTGTGTAACAGCAGTACCCAGCCATGTGCGGGAACAGTATTCCATTGTGGGACTCACTAGAGCTTTATAGAAGGTTAGTAGCTGATGTATTTTCTGGTTTTGGACCGCAATACCAGTCTTTGTGATGCAGCTTTGGTTATGCTGAAAATGTATAGCGACAATAGAGATCTCCAGCGGTAGTGATGTTTAGCTTTAGAGTGACTGTGATGGTTCTAGTAGTGTGCTGTTTGTATTTAAGGGAATATTTCCTTGATATATACATGTGTGTGTATCGTCCTCCCCCCCTCGTCCTCCTCCTCATCATCGTCATCATCATCATCATCATCATCATCATCATCATCATTTAACGTCCGCTTTCCATGTTGGGTTAGACGGTTTGATTGGAACTGGTAAGCCAGAGGGCTGCACCAGGTTCCAGTCTGCTTTGGCATGGCGTCTTTGGCTGGATACCTTCCTAACGCCAACCACTCCGAGAGTGTAGTGGGTGCCTTTTACGTGCCACCGGCACAGATTCCATTTACATGACACTAGTAACAGCCACGACTACGACTTCACTTGGTTTGACGGATCTTCTGAAGCACAGCATATCGCCAAAAGTCTGTTACTAGTCATCACCTCCGTGAGGCCTAACATTCGAAGATCATACGTCATCACCTCATCCTATATCTTCCTGGGTCTACTTCTTCCATAGGTTCTCACTACAGTTAGAGATCGGCACTTCTTTATACAGCTTTTCTCGTCCATATGCATCACATGACTATACCAACACATTCGTTTCTCTTGCACGCCACATCTGATGCTTCTTAAACCCAATTTTTCTTTTAAAACACTTACACTCTGTCGCTCATGCACACTGACATTGCACATCCAGCGAAGCATACTAGCTTCATTTCTTCGAAGCCTTTGCATATCTGCGGTTACAGTCCACTTTTCACTGCCGTGGAGCATGGCTGTTTGCACAAAGGCAACAATCTGCCTTTCATTCTGAGGGAGAGGCCCTTTGTACCAACAGAGGTAGAAGGTCTCTGAACTTTGTCCAGCCTATTCTTATTCTAATAGCTACACTCTCGGACCATTCCTTCCACTGCTGACTTGGTCACCTAGATAACAAAAGTTACCAATTACTTCTTGATGGAGTCTATTTTCTTTATCTTTACATAGTAGTGTTTATTGTACCTATGTGCATATATATATATATATATATATATATATATATGTGTGTGTGTGTGTGTGTATGTATGTATATATATGCACATATACACAGACATATATATATACATACATATATATACAAATATATATATGTGTGTGTGTGTGTTTGTGTGTGTGTGTGTGTGTGTGTGTGTATGCCCACTGTAAGCTATGGACACATAAGAGGTGCAGCTATATCAAAGGAAGGCTAACTAGCAAGAT
>NC_068984.1:27817549-27820601 GCF_001194135.2 Octopus bimaculoides
TAAGAGGTGCAGCTATATCAAAGGAAGGCTAACTAGCAAGATAGTTTTTGTATGTGGCAGATGCTCAGGGGCAATAAACACTGGAAATGTGCAGAGAACAACTTCTGTCACATTCCAGGGAGAAAAGCTAGAAGTAGTTGACAGCTTCCGTTACCTAGGTGACCAAGTCATTAGTTGGGGTGGATGCTCTGAAAGTGTAGCTGCTAGAATAAGAATAGCCTGGGCAAAGTTCAGAGAGCTCCTACCTCTACTGATGACAAAGGGCTTCTCGTTCAGAGTACAAGGTAGACTGTATGATGCATGTGTACGAACAGCCATGCTACATGGCAGTGAAACATGGGCCGTGACTGCTGAGGACACGTGTAAGCTTGCAAGGAATGAAGCGAGTATGCTCCGCTGAATGTGTAATGTCAGTGTGCATACATAACAGAGTGAGAGCGCCTTGAGAGAAAAGTTGGACATAAGAAGCATCAGATGTGGCGTGCAAGAGAGACGACTGCGCTGGTATGGACATGTGGTGCGAATAGATGAGGACAGCTGTGTGAAAAAGTGTCGCACCCTAGCAGTTGAGGGAATCTGTGGAAAAGGTAGACCCAGGAAGACCTGGAATGAGGTGGTGAATCATGCCCTTCAAACAGTGGGCCTCACCAAGGCAATGACTAGTGACCGAGACCTTTGGAAATATGCTGTGCTTGAGAAGACCAGCAAGACAAGTGAGAACATAACCCGTGGTCTATGCCAGCGGTGTAATCAGCCTACTAATGCGTTACTTGCGAAGACCTGTTGAGGCAAGTGCAATCACAATCAAAATCAAATTCACTGACGTGGCCGATGACATCACCGCCTGACTGGCACCCGTGCCAGTGGAACATTAAAAGCACCAGCCGAGCGTGATCGTTGCCAGGGCTGCTCACTGGCTCCCGTGCCGGCGGCACATAAAAAGCACCACTCGAGCGTATGCGTTACCAGCATCACCTTACTGGTACTTGTGCCGGTGGCACGTGAAAAACAACACTCGTGCGAGGTCGTTGCCAGTGCCGCTGGATTGGCTCATGTGCAGGTGGTACACAAAAGACACCATTTGATTGTGGCCGTCGCCAGTACCACATGACTGGCCCTAGTACCGGTGGCACGTAAAAGCATCCACTACACTCTCGGATTGGTTGGCATTGGGAAGGGTATCCAGCAGTAGAAACTCTGCCAGATCAGACTGGAGCCTGGTGCAGCCATCTGGCTCGCCAGTCCTCAGTCAAATCGTCCAACCCATGCCAGCATTGAAAGCGGACGTTAAAGGATAATGATGATGATGTTGATGATATATATGTATATATATGTATTTATATATATGCACATATATATGCGCGCACACCCACACACACACAAAGTCATATATTTGTAGTCATCGTGTTTCTGAACTGATGAAGCAAATAGATGAGTCATGACCTTCTTGAGTTCTCTACTCATGAAGTCATTGTAGATTTGATGTGAAACGTCTAAGCTACATATTGACGATGCTTGAAAGTGGAGAATTCGGGAGGAATAACGGCTGGTATTAGTTGTGTTGTAGTGGACACTGTTAGGAATGATGGAAAGTAGGTCATTGAAAGTAGAGTGTGAGGGGCAACATTGAAACTTTAGGTGTATGACAGTTGATAAAGCGTGTTTCTGATAGAATTTCATCAACACATATTGCAATGTAATGGGATGTTCTGAGAGGAGGCGAGTGATTTAAAAGGTGAGAGATGATTGGGAATGTTGGCAGGCAATTTTATCTGAGATTTGCATGTTAAACATGGTTAAAAACCTTATTGATGTGAACAATAGTAATATTTTCACAAAATTTCTCAAGGACAAAGAACCGCTAATAATATAGGAGAACTATCCCAAATTGACAGGCTGGTCTTAGCTAGAATAATTTTGATTATAGGTTTTCTCGATCTGTTAAAACTCAAGGATAGTAAGGTTTTCTACACAATTCATCCATTCATCTGTCTATCCATCCATAAATACATACGTACATACATGAAAATATGCACGTGTGCATACCTACCTACCTACCTACCTACCTACCTACCTACCTACCTACCTACCTACATACATACATACATTCATACATGCGTATATACATAGCTGTTTAGCATTACTGCATGTTGTTAAATCTTCAGACCTAACACTTGATACAATGACCAATCAACTTCCTGACTGCTGAAACGAATCCAATATCGATAGACAAAATATTTGAACAAAAAGCGATGCAAAACACATGCATCATTCCTATGATTCTTGTTTAGAATAAAATTGTTATAACAACTGTGCTTAGCTTATTTCGTCTAGGAAGTAAAAACAAAACGATTTTGAACGATTTTGAAATGCTGAATTATATTGGAAATGTATTTTTTAAAACCAGCATACAGATCTAATAACAAACTATAATTTTTTAAATATAATACAGTAAAGAGCTGAGTATAACAATATTTTCTATACCACATATACAAGTATACATAGAAGCATGTATGTATAAATACACATACTACATACTTTCAGGCATCTGTAAACACATGCTAGGTTGAGTCAAAAGTTTTTTCGGATTTCTATTAATGAATTTTGGCAATATGTATCTTCATGTTAAAACCTTAATTTGATACAACTTGTTGTCCAATAGCTGCTGAATTGTTTATTCTTTATTTTCATATATAATATAGAAACATCAATTATTGATTTCTTTATTTTACACACTTGAAAATGAATGGTGAAAAATTGGAATTAGTGCCATTTTTCCAAAAGAATATAATGGAGTGTTAGGTAATCCATATATATAACTCTACACTCATGAGGGATAGCTGATATGGAATGGAATATGGCCGTATTCCCTCTCATATCGGCTCTTTATGATGAGCGTAAAGTTATATGTATTGGATTGTTACCTAAGACACCATTGTATTCTTTACATGAAACCGATTGGAAAGACTAGCTGTGATGGATACCTAATACTATAAAAGTCGGATAATACACCCACTCTACTGACAGTTGTACGCGTGCAGATCGGAAGAGC
>NC_068984.1:27820669-27821170 GCF_001194135.2 Octopus bimaculoides
ACACACACACACACACACACACACACACACACACACACACACACACATATGATGAAGCATATTTTGTTGTGTCAGGGGAGAGTCATTCTCTTTTTGTGCCTTATTATTTTACACACTCACCGGTTCAGTTTCCACATTTACTTCTTTATTTTTTTCTCAAATTTTCGTTGCATCTTGCAACATTTTCAATAGTTGTTGACTGTCCGTTCTCTGAGCTGCGTTCCTTTTGTTTGTTTGTGCGCGCTCGTGTGTGTGCGTGCGCACACATGTGCACAACAAGCAAAAAAAAAAAAACGCAGCTCATAGAATGGACAGAGTCAACGACTATTGAAAAGGTTGAAAGACGCACCGAAATTTTTAGAAAAAATAAAAATGTGGCTGGATGGAAACTGAACTGGTGAGTGTGCTAAATAATAAGGCACTAAAAGAAAATGTCTCTCCCCAGACACAACAATATACATACATATATATGCATATCTATCTATCTATCTATCTATCTAT
>NC_068984.1:27821206-27822690 GCF_001194135.2 Octopus bimaculoides
ATATATATATATATATATATACATGTATGTATATATAAGAGCAAGTATTTATACACAAAAACGCATTGAAGCAAACGAACAATATATTTACAGGGAATATTTCAACAACAAGAAAAAGAAGAGAATGCGAAACTACCGAAACAGTTAATAGAATAGGAAATAACCTTAAAAATACAATGTAACAGGCTTGCAAATAAGCATCTAGTGAAACTACTTTATTGAAAATGGAGAAATAGAATATGATGAAATGGAAAACCAAAGGGAGAAACATGAGATTAAGAATAGAATAAATTAATACTATAGGCGCAAAGTCTAAAATACTGGTGTCAACAGATACTCTTTTCATCGATCCCGAAAAAATGAAAAGCAAAGTTGACCTCGACTACATCTGAGCGCAGAATGTAACGCTGGAAGAAATACCATTAAGCATTCTGTCCCGCGTGCTAACGATTCTGCCATCTCGTCGCCGTAAGAATAAAGACTAGACCACATTTTGGGCGTATTGATTCATTAGCAACTTCATGGAGCTATGTATTTCCCACTAATACACAGAGAAATATATACACATATATATAATGGCAGTAGAAGGGATTTTAGGATAGACTGATTGCTGTATCTAGCAGGAGATGCATTCATACGCAGGCTCTTCCTTCTTGGTTTGGATTATACTTTGGCGTACATCAATTGTCGAAAAACGATGGCAAAAGGTCGTGTCATTCACTTCATTTGTATGATAGAAACTATATTATTCAATAAAGTTTTAATCTAATGGTAGCGTTTGTAAGAATTTTGGACGCTATTTTTAAGAGGTTGGGCAAAAACGGGATTGCTATGTGTGCGTAACCCCTGTTATCTCTGATGGTAAAAGTATTGAGAAGAGTGATTGCAACCGCTGTACTACGTCAGTACGTCCATCATATCCTTTCACACACACACTAAACACACACACACACAGACACACACATATGTGCACGTGTGTGTATATATCTATATGCATGTATTTGTGTATGCATGTACACCTCTTTCTACTGCAGCTGATGATAATAGTAGAGTTAGAAAAGGAGGCAAAAGTCAAAACCTTATATTGTTTATTCGTGGAGATGCTATATATTATCGCCTTAGCGACCAATTTTCCATGCTTGCATGGATCACAGAGAGTTAAGGCAGATTTTCTACGGCCTAATGTCTTTTTTTCACCAACCCTCACCTGTTTCCAAGTAAAGTAATATTTCCACTTGGCCAGACATATTTTCACGGAAGACAGGAGACAAATGTATGAATGCGACACTCGCTTATAATTATCACCTGATTACAAAAGATATGTATTTCACATACTCTCAGAGATTTATATTCTTGCGACGTCAATGTATTTATGTGTGTGCGTGTGTGTCTATAAACTCACTTGGAAATGGATGCGTCGCGTTCAATTAAATAATAAATAATATAGCTTATATATATATATATATATATATATATATATATAT
>NC_068984.1:27822975-27824199 GCF_001194135.2 Octopus bimaculoides
ATACATACATATATGGGTCCAGGACGTCACCAATTGTACAAATAACATGAAATACGTAAACAACGAGAAAAGGAAAAAATGGAAAGCAGTACAAGTTAACACAGGGAAAGGACCCTTCATTAGTTGTTGGCGATCTTTCTACTCCTCATTTCGAGCATTCAACAACAATATGAGTTTTCGAAGACAGTTGCTTCCATAAATTCTAAAATAAAATTTAGGATTTATAGAGGGCCAAATTTGGGAACAAAAGAATGACATTGGAGAGATATTCGAAATAAGGATAGAGATATTACGAGTTTGAAGATTTAATGTACTCCCCTTCAGTACTGCATTTCGCCAAATGGATGGAACTTTGTTCTTGTCAGTACTACTAACTAAAATCTCTGAAGGGAGGATGGGAGAATTGATGTTTTTTCCGGTCACATATATACATATCGTCGCATAATCGTCATTATAATAACATTATTACTTTATTTACTTGCTGAAAATAAATATTTCAATATATATCATTGCTTACATATATTGCCTCAGTGAAATATCTTTCCTTTCTCTGGTCCATTCTTTAGAACTTTTGTTTCGAAATTGCTACCAATTTCCGTTAAAATTTGGCAGTTATCTTTCCAGTAAAAATTAGAACCTCTGGCTCTTCTGTAGTAGCAAGTAGGAACCACACAGCAATTTGTGACAAAGCAGCAAGTATATAATTCCAGATAACAACTGCTGGCAGACATATTTAAAAGTTTACAGAATTTTGGCACGAAATGCAATTCATATTTTGTTGCCCCTCACAGAACTTTACCTTATCAAATAGCTAATTAAAACTAATTGCGTTAATATGATTGCGAGTAACCTACAATCAAAAGATTACAATCAGAAATATCCATCTCTATGTTTCCTTGATGATATGTTATTATTTCCTCTGCTCTAGTATACCCCATCACTTCCCCCCTCTCTCTCTCGCATTCTTTCTTTCTCTCTCACACGCTCTCTCTCTCTTTACCTCATTCTCTCAAATTCATAGATATATAAATGAAAATTGTGTACACACAGATATGTGAGCGTGTGTGTTTGTGTGTATGTATGCGTGCGTGTGCGCGCGCGCGTGCATGTGTGCATGCCGGAAGATTTAATCATATGTAAATTTATATATTTATGTACGCGTGCTCATGTGTTACATGTATGCACACACACACACACGCACACACACACACACACACACATAGA
>NC_068984.1:27824534-27825322 GCF_001194135.2 Octopus bimaculoides
TATATATATATATATATATATATATATATATATGTATGTATATATATATATATATTTATATACATACATACATGCATGCGTACATACATATGTATAAGCAGATGTAGATGTAATTATGCATCTGTGTGTGTTTGCATGTGTGTATGTGTATACTAATTAATTGAATGCACTCTAAGAAGTGATGATTAATATATAATTTTACATTTATATTTAACACGTTCCTGTAATCCAAATGTGGAAAAACTTTCGCTGTAGTAACTGTTTCGGAAGAGAAATCCCACTAATAAACTCTGCATGTGAAAACACAGCAATCTCGGCGATGGATGACGTCATCCGACGCCTTTGTGCTTTGTTATGCTTCCTCAGCAATTTCCGTATAAGAACAGTAGTACTTCGTGGGCTATAAACTTCGGATTTGGTGTCTGTACCTTATGAAGTGTAACGTCCACAAACACGTCTCCTACATTCTGATGTCGTCATTCATAGCCTAGCTCAGTGTATCTTCATACACAAAGAATTTTTCACAGTTTTGTGAATAATTAGCGTGTTTTTTTATAATCAGAACTGCTTAGCACTTTATTATAATCAGCTCTGTTTAGCGTAGCGTTAGTTAAATAATTCCAGTGTGACAAACCGTTTCACACACTAATAAATTTGTTTACTCTAGTTCTTATTAAACGAAGAACGACTGATTATCTGTTTGTTGCTGATAAAGCGCAAAGAGGCAGAAACATGTTGATGAGGTTATTCGTAGCCAGCTCAGTATATTTTTCTTTTTACCCAATATA
>NC_068984.1:27825742-27830807 GCF_001194135.2 Octopus bimaculoides
TATATATATATATATATATATATATATATATATATATATCACATACACGAAAATATGTATCCCTCGATGAACGTGGTTGAAATAACATTAAATTAAATCTTCATCTGTGTCATACTTAATGCATGGATATCATTGAAAGGCATGTTACTGAGGTTTCCGTCTGAGATAATATATCTTCATAGATATGCTATGCTAAAGATACAATATATATTGCAGCAGGTTGAACATCGTCACAGCAGTGAATCTCGAGAACGATAGACGCGTTTCGTCCCACTTAGGTCGCGTCAATGCCAACCTGGCAGTCTTCCTGCAATATCGGCGAATGTATTACTTTTCGTTTCCTATAAATGGAAATACGAATATTGTCTAAGTAAGTGACAAATGAGTACATGGCTCTGGCGATTCCAAAGTAGCACGAAGGGCATCTGCCGTTCTCAAGAGTCGATATTCTCGTTCTCGTGTGATGATATTCTCTTCGCTCCGATACTTATTGTTTTTAACATATATTATGAAGAGGTTTTCTCTCATCCGAAGACCACAGTATCATATTTTTAGACAGTATATATACATTTAGTATGATACATGGATGGCGATTATATGTCCTTGTTTGTGTGTGTATGTGTGTGTGAGTGTGTCTGTGTGTGTGTGTGTGATAGATTTTCTCCTCTTTAAATACGACTGTATAACTTGCTTATGACTCCTAAAAGATACACTGAAACGCGTTTCGATGTTTGTAAATTAAATATAGATAACATGGACACAAGCTCTACTACATTCGCAACCAGTAAGTAGAGTTCTATTGGAAAGTGCCAATGCGGAAAACTATTATCCACTCCTGTCAAGATCACCATCGCTAGGTATAAAATCTTTAAGGATAATAGCACAAAGAACAATGTATCATTGCTCCCAATAAAATGAAAGCAGAAAAAGCAATCAAAGTATTACCATAAAAATGTCAAACGGTTAAAATTGAATGGACAATAGTCAATGCTCTAAAAACATGTGTGGAAGGCGTAAGAGGTATTTGTTGTTATGGTGAAAATGGGACGTACTGTCACTATGCACATCCCAGAGCCTTCCAGAGATTTCTTAAACAGGGTCATTAATCTCAATAAATTTTGTAATGGTGTAAAATGTTTCAGTTTGTGGGTAGACATGCGTGAGTAATCAAATCAGTTATATATACACTGCCTAAGAAATAGTTGTCAATAGACCCACTTAAATGGAGCACAGAGCAAACAACAGTATGCCACCAGCATAAAACAAATTGTGAGAAAACAATAGCAAATTACAGCAGGAGACCATCAATAACGAAATAGTTTACACTTGGTTAAAAGGGCAAATACATCAGTTGACCCAGATACAACAAACAATGCTACACAGATCAGCATACATGAGCAGCTCAACTAATAAACCCAGGATGACCTCATACGTCACATTTTATATATCATAAGCTATACTTGTAAATATCCAGAGATGTTTTATAACTGAACGACAAAAGTAAAGTTTCCTATATTAAGAAACTTATGGCATTTGTAATCAAGCAATATGCATAGCACAAAGAGAAACACAGTAAAGAGTAAACATATGAAGTGCAGAAATTTACATTTCAAAACGTTTTCTCTCTTATGTAGTTGATGGAACTATTGATCTGCTACTAAACAACAGTTTCGCCACACTGGATCTCTACTTCACAATGTGGAAATCATTACGGAAAAGTAATTTTTACAAACTTCTCAGAGCAAAACAGTAAAATTAACAATGTATGGTCAAAGAGAACAAGTAGCCGAACATCCCACCAAAAGTGTATCGACCATGTCCAAGTTGAATTTCCGAAACTTTCTGTTGAAATCAATTGAGAAAAGAAGTCTGTTCGATAAATTGGTCTCAAATCATATGCAAGCAAAGCAATGTCATGATAGTGAAGCAATTTATAGCAGCAATACAAACTAAAGGTATAAAACGTGTCACAATTAAGAAGGTTTACAGTTTTTTCACAGAAATATCTTTCTTAGAAACAGGAAAATTATTATGTGATGAAAAATAACATCTCAAAGGGTTTAAGTAAACAACTGAAAACCAGTTAAATATGGTACTCATAGACAACGAAAAGGAACTAAAGTTCTCCTATGAAAATGAGAGCCAATAAAAGGAAGTTGCGCTGTAGAAAGCATAAAAGCTAACCCAGGTTGTCGTATATTGTCACAGAAGAAACATCTGAGTAGCACAAAATAGGACCTTGTTTTCAAGGAAGTAAAGTACTTACTGCAGCCGCTCACAAGGTGAATGGAATACTTAGTGAGCAATTCAAAATTATGTACCCGCCTTCTTGCTGCTACACATTTAAATTACAAAGACCCCAGTAAACTATTTCAGTTGTTTTAAACATAGTTTCGTAAAAGCGTCAAAATAATCTCAGACCTAAAAATGGAACTATGTCCTGAGCGGAGGAAGAGACTAGAAGGGAAAAAAAAAAGTTGACAGGCTCATATCTCTGAATTCACATATCAACAAAATGATGGAATTAATTATCAAGGAAAAACTGATTACGTTCTTTCAAGAAGAGAGCTTACCAAATGATACCCAGCATAGTTGCCACTCAAAGAAAACCCATTCATACAGCTGTTGTTGTATTATTACTAGTTACTAAAGCAGATATGCATGCAGTCAAATAAATGTTTGCAAATACAGGTTACTGCGAAACCTATCGATAAAGATGATCAAGGGCACTTCTGCGAAGTATGCCTACACTGAAGAATTTCGACATAAGGTTGATTACTTCTGATTTGCTTTGATTCTTTGGATTTCCATTACTTCTGTTCCTGTGGTAGCATAATGACTTCACTCTGCATACTTTGTGTTTATGTCATGATAAGTATCTGCCACAAAAGTGTGTCTCGCTTACTTCTTTACTTTTCGTAAAAAAAGAAAAGAATTGCGTGCTTCAAGATTGTAGATTCAGAGGACAAAAGCAGCTGTTGCAACACGATCATCCTATCAGGGCTCCGAATACTTCTTGCAACTACTATGTCTATAACAACTATTCTTTAATTACAGACTGTAGGTGGTGCATGAGAGATGCCTTGTGGGCCTTAACCACGTTACTTTGTCCGGTGGCGAATGCGAGTTATTGGGCCAAGACAATAAAATATTATGTTTTGAATGTCAGCCTTCGCACTTATACAATGAAAACCAATCTTACATGTTGTTTCTTATTAGTCCCCACATGTCACTGCATTTTTAACAAACATTTGTGAATGTTTATTATTATTATTATTATTATTATTATTATTATTATTATTATTATTATTATTATGCTTGATTGTGTTTAAGGAGACGACGACTTATTGATGCATATTTTCTTTGTGAAAGACTATGAAGCTGTGATGCTGCTGCCTATTGACTGATCGTATGATCACACCTTCTAAAACCAAGAAATTTGAAAACTAAGACAAATTTTGCTTATTTCAACCAATGAATAATTTTTATTGATGTAGATAATCAGTTTACATACATACATACATACATACATACATACATATTTCACGAAAACTTATACCGAGATTTGCTACACGAAACAACAGCTTAAAATCGGGCATATAGCAGTCTACTTTGATCGACTATCCTATGCTTTATTTTTTATATCAAGGTCTACATTATAAAACATGTGGCCTTCCGATTTGAAGATTGTTGAACGTGATTTGAATAAAATTAGTTACTACTCCTAGTAGGTTGAACAACTGCATTGAGGTTCCTTTTTGGCTGAGTTTAATAAGCAGTGCAGTAAGATATCATCCCTAATGACTGACATAGCTGTATTATCGCAAACTTCTAAGAAAGTAAATAGATTCACTGAACAGAGGAAATTACAGAGGCTTCTCGCTGATAGAAAATTTTTGAAAATTCAGCGTTACCCTGGATATGATGTAGTCTAGGTTTTTATTAGCAGGTAGAATAACAAAGGGATTTTTCTTGTGCAACAACTGCAAGAGAAATTCTAAACGAAACCACTCAACTTTTCATTTGCCCATTAGATATGTAACATTAAGTTGTATGAATAACAAAGGAAAAGTGAGTTAAGAAAGCAGCGGGGCATTAAATGCATCAGATAATGCAAAGAGAAAATGCATTTAAATGGCAGCTATGTATGATAAGAAGAGAAAAAGAGCTGGACGAAGAAATACTTATAACAAAGGAAAATTAAAGAAGATATGAAAAGGGGTATGAAAGTTAGATTATGAGATGTCGGGCCTTACTGACCAGGTGACTGAGAATCAAGATATGTGGTGATTTACAACACTGCGAGGATAGCCAAAACAACGTGTCAGCATGGAAGCGTGGATACAGAAATGAAGACAACAACGACAACGAGGACGGCAATGACGACGACTGAAGAATATGTGAATGATCAAAACGACTGCAAAATAAGGCTGCCAACAATGACGCTGACATTGACGACAATCTTAAGTAAGATGACGATGATGATGTCATTGTATTTATTGTTGTTGTTGCTCTTGTTGTTGAGCTGAAGTGTTTTCGAGAGTGAAACGGTTTATTGATCTTTCAAATTCTTGCTAAGAAAATAAAATGGACTGCATTTTAGAGAACATGAGATGTATGCTTTTACTGTGTCTGTTCACAAAATGACCACTTACCAGCTGCACATGTTAATTATGGCTTAGTTTAAAATATCTTAAAATAAATAGGAATATTAAATTACTGAGTACTAAGTGATATATATGAGAAAATGACTGGATGTTAACTTATTGACTGAGATGAAATAAAATAATAATTAACAATAACAAGCGAGATGTAAACAGTTGGAAAACCTTTCAAAACTTCAATAGCAACATAAAAGAATCAATTTGTGTTTGATAAGCACTCAGACAATATAAATTGCTGGATTAATCAGTGTTTAGTTTAGATATTTTAGTAACTGTAATCAGTGATTAAGACTTGTAGAAGGGGGTGAGATAGAAAGAAAAGACACATTCATTCCACCACCACCACCACCACCACCACCACAACAACAACAACAACCACAAACACCACCATCACCACAAAC
>NC_068984.1:27831282-27832600 GCF_001194135.2 Octopus bimaculoides
ATAATAATAATAATAATAATAATAATAATAATAATAATAATAATCCTTTCTACTAGAGGCACAAGGCCTGAAATTTAGGGGAGGGATAAGTCGATTATACCAACCCCAGTACACAACTGGTACTTAATTTATCGTCCCCCGAAAGGATGAAAGGCCAAGTCGAACTCAGCGGAATTTGAACTCAGAATACAAAGACGGACGAAATGCAGCTAAGCATTTTGCTCAGTGGAGGCACATGGCCTAGTGGTTAGAGCAGCGGACTCGCAGTCAAGAGAGCGCGGGTTCGAATCTCAGTTCCGGCGAAACATCTAAGCTCCACGTGGCTCCGGCAGAAGATATTGGCGATCTTCTGCTGACTCTTTCGCCACAACTTTCTCTCACTCTTTCCTCCTGCATCTAGCAGCTTCACTGCGACGGACTGGCGTCCCGTCCGGGTGGGGAACCTATACGCCAATGAAACCGGCCCTTATGAGCCAGGTATGGCTCTAGAAGGAACAAACAGCAACATTTTACTCACGTACCCATATAAAGCCAAGGTGCGTTTAGAAAGAGCAGATAAGTCTCCCTCAAATCATACCCTATAGTCCTTCGAATCATATACTACAAAAAACAAATAGAAAATAAAGTTATCGTCTGAGGTACACTAAAATCGGTGAAAAAAGAAGAGGCAGTTAGTTGGAACAATTTTGATCTTATTTTTGCCTAATCAGAACTCACCTGAACAACAACAACTGTTTGCCTAGAATCGTTTAATAACGTTGTATTTTCACATGAAGAAAGTCGGTGGAAAATAATTTCTTCCACTCCCTCCACAATAAAAAAATATTTAAATAAAAAATGTAAAATAATTGTATTATATATGTTATTTTATACAAAAGTTCGTGTATTGTCCCTGTAGCGCAGCGGATAGCGCGCTGGACTTCTAATCCAGAGGCCGCGGGTTCGAATCCCGCCAGGGATATTGTATCTGTTCACTTTTTTTAATTACTATTACTACCAATTTATACATGAACTACTATTGAACTACAAAAGCTCAAAGACAATATAATGTATGGGTATATTTATTTTTTTATATATTATTGTTTTATATATTATTTTCTTCATTTTGTACTTCTTTGTAAAAAAACATTTTCATTCTTCTTCTTGATAATTTGCTTCCTCGCAATGAAAACCGGTTAGAAAAAATCTTTATTAAATTATGCTTCCAGTTCAGCATTCTGGCTTTTTTTCATTTTCCTATATATATATATATATATAGTTCAAATTTACAGAAGGCAAAAGACGAAGACTAGAGAAGGAATAACAAGCAGGTGTATTA
>NC_068984.1:27832791-27834653 GCF_001194135.2 Octopus bimaculoides
TATATATATATATATATAGTTCAAATTTACAGAAGGCAAAAGACGAAGACTAGAGAAGGAATAACAAGCAGGTGTATTAGTTTAACGCTCGGAGGAATGGAAAAGTCTTTGATGTTTCGAGCCTATGCTCTGCGACAGAAAGGATTGAGAGGGGGAAAAGCAGACAGAGAAAACATTGTGTCAGGATTAACGGTTCAACATGATGAAATGGCTGGAAGTAAGAGGCTGAGGGGAAGGGAGATAATAACAGTAATATGGCCGAACTAGGGTGCCCAAACATGCGAGTGTATGTCACTTTGCTCGTCAGAACATACAAAATTGCTCTAAAAATCGCGCAGACCAAGAAGCCTCATACTATTGTTGAAGATCTGATTAAGCCTTGATTCTGCAAGCAACGAAGATGATTCTTGGAGAACAGCAGGCACACCAGATGAGGAAAATTTCCCTTTCGAATGATGCAGTCAAAAGTCGGATCTCGGACATGAGTGAGGCTATTCTGTTGCAAGTGGTGACTGCTGTGAAGAGTGGTCCTGTGTATTCATTGTAACTGAATGAGTCAGCAGATGTTGCCTCATGTTCCCAACTTCTTGTTTTATGTTCGCGACCTTGACAAAGTTATGAAGTAGTACTTATTCTCTGAGCCAGTGGCCACAACAACACATGACGCTGTTTTCAAAATACGTGAAGCCTTTCTTCTTAAACATAGGTTGAGTTGGTAAGCTGAATACAGTTTCCGTGAAGAGATTTCAGCTCATCTTCTGGCAACGAATGACGCCATCGAAAGTTACTTCCCGGGATTGGATGACCACTGTACTGAGGCATGTATCAGCAGACTCTTTTCAGTAAAGGACAGTGATACTGATGTTGCTGTGACGGTAGAATTTCTTCAAATTTGTGAGGATACTCAGTTGAAAGTCAATTTTTCTGAACAAGAACTTCCGACATTTTGATCTATCCTTATTTTGGACTATCCTCTTCTTTCAATGCGTGCACTGACCATGCTGATCTAATCCCCCTCTACCTATCACTGCGAGGCTGGATTCTCGGCAATGATGGCACTAAAAATGAAAGCATGCAGTAGGCTTGTGATGGACACTGACATGAGGTGGTATCTGTCAAGCATTGCATAGCTGCAAAACAATATCAACCCTCCTACTGAGTGAAAAAGGTTTTGTAGGATGTTCAGTAGTTTCCCTGCGTTTCTTTTTAGTACTTGTAGTATTTTCGAGGTCTTTAATTTGTAACAATTTCAATAAATTAGGATCTTCATACAGTTTTGTTTTATCTTACCTTTAAGTAAAGTTCACCATTACAAAATTTATAATAGGGGCCACAGTAATACTCCAGAGAGTCTCTAGGGTAAGACAATGAAAACAGTTAAAATCCCACTGTCCTATGAGATAGAAAAATGCCACCAATACCCCATTCCAAAGTAATGAGAATCTCCTTGAACCAGCAATATGCCTCTTTTGATTACATTCAAATGGAGCTCATTAGCATGTGTTCTGCAAAATCAGATTAAACTAGAAAGGTTTTCACCGAGAAATAAGGAAATAATTTATAAATTCAGAGATATTCAGATCATTGTCTGGTCTTATCGTATTGAAGGAGAATCGTTTATTTATTTCTAGTAGGTCAACTGATGGAAGATAAACTCCTTCCTTTTCCTTTATAGCTTCTTGCAATTTCCTTCAGCAATTTCAAGGAACCAACGAATAAAGAATAGGTTAAAGCCTGCTCATTTACGCAATTTGTTTGACAAGAAATTGTGGAATTGTAATGGTTTTGTGTTACTTTGCTATAGGGTGGAAATAGAAGGGGAGAGTAAGATATATATATATATATATATATATATATATATA
>NC_068984.1:27834743-27843623 GCF_001194135.2 Octopus bimaculoides
GAGAGAGGGAGAGAGAGAGGGAGAGAGAGGGAGAGAGGGAGAGAGAGAGAGAGAGAGAAAAGGAGCGCGAGAGAGAAAGAAAGAGAGAAGTAAGAATATTCTGAAGACCCACTGGTCTAAAGTGGGATTGGATTTTGAGGAAGAGATTGCTTAGTTAAGAAGACTGGTGTGGGAATATATTTGTTGTAGATAGTTAAATACAAACACACGTGCACCATTCACATCTATGTGTGTATACGATTATATGTAAGTGTGTATATACATACATTTTCACATGTAAATATATATGCATGTATATATATATTTATATATACACACACACAAATATATATAGACATCCATTCATACTGACACATTACGCAGTTGCACCTATCCGCACACAAGTTGTCTTTTCATTAGCGTGGAAAATTTCTTGATTAAAGTATCTTTCTTATTGTATAATGGTTTCAATTTGGTATAAATTACATTCTATATATGTGTGTAAGCCAGCTGAATAGAAAGATCTAATCATTACAGCAGAGAAAAAAAGGATATAAAATTGTTACAACACCAAAGCGAACTTGCTTGAAGCAGGTGCCAATTAACTGTATGAAGCTTCAAGTGTTAATACTTAATTACTTTTACTCGTTGCTTCTACTGCTGTCTTAGGTTATTCTTCAACAGCTGTACATGCATATATGTATATCTGAGTGTTAGTATCTATGCTTTACACACATGTCACACACGTTTTATATTTATATGCATGAGTGATAGTATCTCTGTCTATGCATAACATACATATTACGACACATAAATATGCACACATTTAAATGTGAATATTTACACACACACACACACACACACACACACACATATATATATATATATGCAAACATTCACATATGCATAAATCTATTACTATATGTTTATTTGTTTTGATACATTGTGCATATTTAGTGTGTTATAGTATACCATGCTAGTATATGTCTATATGTAGTAGTACGATGAATATCTACCTCTCTAAGAATAGCTATATGTACTTAAGTATACATGCAAACACGCATAGCTGCAGATACACACACATTCACACACACACACACACACACACACACACACAAACATATAAATATACATATAGACAGTATTTGAAAAAGTATCCAAATTAGTCTGGGCAGTAATCCAGTGTAGAGATCAAAATTGAATTCATGCCTTTTTCTCTCATTTTCAAAATTTAGTCTGAATCCTTCCTCTTCGTTAATAAACGTTTTCACGCCCCTGAGTACTTTTGTTATACACTTGCACACGCAGCAATAATTCGTCTTGTTCTTGCCATCCCGTGTGCTTCGTCAATACGCTGATCATACCCGTTCTCATCCCCTCACACGCACTCTTTTACATTACCCACTTATTTATTACATACACCAAAATGCTCAGTTTCCAACATCACCATACTTCCACACTTCCATACCTATACATACATCACATTAACATGCACAAATCACTCACCTCTTCTTCCTGCTTCCAACCAGGCGCACTCTTAGTCTTGAATCCCCATACTCATCTCTTCCTCCCTTCTTAGCTTTCTTTCTACTTAGCTTTCCTTCGACTGTTTCTTTTCTACTGACTATTTCTCTTTTCATTCACTATACGCTGTGCTTCTCTCTGTCTTCTGATGAAGGATTAACTTCCAAAACGTTAAGACTACCTCTTTTCATTAAAGCATTAATCTAATACGTTATTTTTCAAACATGCTTTTCCTTCATTGGTCCTCACTATCATTTATTGTATTTATACCACATATGTGTGTGTATGTGTGTATGCATACAGAGAGGGAGAGAGAGAGAGAGAGAGAGAGAGAGAGAGAGAAATAGATTGATAGATTCACATGTAAATGTACACATACACACATATACGCATACATGCGTACACACGCGCACATACATAATGAAGAAGGACATTCTAAAACCCGTTTGAGAGTGGTGGATCTGCAGTAATTGTTACAGAATATGTCTAGAAGTAGGAGACTCTAATGTAAATCCTAAAGATCGATTGGCTTTATGTTGTTCTATGTTGTCCCAACTAATCCAGAAGAAAAGACGTTTTGAAAAGTGAATGCACTTCTATATAAAACTGATTTATTTTAACCAATTCTGTTCTTACAATCATAGATAGACAAGAGACATTTCAAAATCGTTCATTGCTATTTCAGCAGTAGAGTATCACGTGCATCTATGTTGATGAAATACCACCACATCTATGAGCTTCTTTCTGAGAGCACACACTAGGTGTAATATATGCAGGAAAATTACCAACCTTCTTGATCCTCATATATCTAGATTCCTCATTACTGCTTCAGTTTAAGAAGTGCTGTGTGTGTGTGTGTCTAAAAAGTAATCGTACTCGGACACGAGTATACTTCTACTATATATGTCTGTGGGTGTCATGTGTATGCATGAGAGAGAGAGAGAGAAAGAGAGAAAGGAAGAGAGAGAAAAAAAAAAGAGAGGGAGAGAGAGAGAGAAAGAAAGCTAGTGTGCATATGTATATATATATATATATATATATATATATATATATGGGAGAATATACAAATAATAACAACAGACGAGGACAGGTGGTGTAAATAACAAAAGTATATATTAGTATGACGCTCGGGAATACGGAAAGTCTTTGACGTTTCGAGCTACGCTCTTCAACAGAAAGAATACGGAGACAAGGAGAAAAACACGGAGAAAAAAAATTGAATAGTGTTCAGTCAACGGTCAATCATAATAATGGATACAATATATATTTCGATCATAAATCGAGTTGTTCATAACTCAAAAATGTGCTAAATGCATTACAGTTACAGTGTGATTATTTCTTTTATTAAAGGCGGCGGAGCTGGCAGAAACGTTGGCACACCCGGGCGAAATGCTTAGCGGTATTTCGTCTGTTTTTACGTTCTGAGTTCAAATTCTGCCGAGGTCGACTTTACCTTTCATCCTTTCGGGGTCAATAAATTAAGTACCAGTTGCGTACTGGAGTCGATCTAATCGACTGGCTTCACCGCCAAAATTTCGGGCCTAGTGCCTAGAGTTGAAAAAAATATTTCTTTTATTAAACAGTTAATTTCTTACAACTGTACGATTGCTTTCATACATTCTTGTATTTCTTCAAAGAATAGACAAAGGAATACAAATCTGTATTGAAGTAATCGTGCATTTGTAAGGTATCATCTAGTTAGTAACAGAAACACATGTAAATTTAGAATTGGCATTTACTAATAACAAAAGCATTGTCGCTCAGGCCTCTCGCTCTGTATATTTGAGTATGTGTTAAAATGTGTGTGTAATGTTCGTCAATATCCTTTCTTTGCTGTGTGTATTAGTATGCAATATCTTATAAGTGCGGGCTTACATTGAAGTAGAGAGTGAAAAAGTATGTTTCAGAGTGATAAGTCAGTGAACATACATAAGCTGTGTGTGTGTGTGTGTGTGTGTGTGTGTGTGTGTGTGTGTGTGTGTGTGTGTGTGTGTGTGTGTGTGTGTGTGTGTGTGTGTGCATGCTTGCGGGTTTGGCCAGTCCCTCTGTGCAAAGTTACGCAGAATAGAAGTAGGAATAGTTATTCAAAGCTGTTATTACTTATTAATTGGATGGTGGCAAACTGGCAGAATATGTTGCCTATTAGAAAAAACGCTTAGCCTATATCGCTTCCGTTTTTACGTTCTGAGTCCAAACTCAGCCGAGGTCGACTTTGTCTTTCATCCGTTCGGGATCGATAGAGTAAGTACCAGTCGAGTACTGGGGTCGATGTAATTGACTAGATCCTTCTCCCAAATTCCAGGTATTGTACCTACAGGAGAAAGTATCATTTATCAATTGGAAGCTGGCAAGGTACTAGAATTATCAGCTCGTCAGACAAAATATTTAGCCGAATTTCTTCCGGCTCTTCACATTCTGATTTCCAATCCCACCGAGGTTAACTTTGCCTTACATCATTTCAGGGTTGATGAAATAAAGTACCAATCAAGACTTGGGTCTATGTAAACGAAATACTTCCGCCCTTTAAGAGTGCTGGTCTTGTGGCAAGATTAATTAATGGAGCTCAAGGCTATTGTTTTGACTTGGCGTTACAAACCGTTGATGAGTGAAGCTGATGAATAGTTTTAAGATTAATAAGCGAATATTTACATAATTTACATTTGACGGATATATGTCCTCATCTTGGTTGTTGCTAACACAAGGTTTCGGCTGATATACCCTCCAGCCTCCATTAGTTGTCTTGGGGAAATTTCGAACCTGGGTTCTCGTTCCTAAGGTATTTTTCGATGTTGTTGTTATTATTATTATTATTATTATTATTATTACTATTATTATTATTATTATTATTATTATTATTATTATTATTATTAACCACTTAACCAGGTTAAGTGGATAAGAGCGCGGGCTACTAACCCCAAGATTCCGAGTTTGGTTCCAAGCAGTGACCTGAATAATAATAATAATAATAATAATAATAATAATAATAATAATAATAACAACAACATCGAAAAATCCTTAGGAATGAGAACGTAGGTTCGAAATTTTCCCAAGACGTCTGATGAGGACAAATATCCATCAAATGTAAATAATGTAAATAATATACATAATTCCTTATCTCTTAAATATAGAACTGTAGGTGAAAATTTGTCTGAAAATATGGATTAAAAGAATATTCCAGAGGATATCAGTTTTGTAGACGATGCAATGGGTGTAGTATTTGAAGATAATCCACTATCTATCATCTCTATTTGAGTGTCTACGCGTCTACTTGATGCTTTCCGAACAAACATTTTAAAAAGCAGCTTGGTTTGCAAGAAGCTATGCCCATCTCTTGCTCATGCATAACATTGTTTTTATAGTTTCTATGGCTGGGTGAACTTCATACTACCATCTACTTTATAAGTTATACTGGGTGCATTTTATAATGAAACTAGCACTCAAGAGATAATCTTGTTTCCAGCAGAACTACATAATCCTCTTTTATATTATTGTGTGTATATGTGTGCGAATATGTTTACGAGAGTGTTTATGCATGTATATTTGTTAAGATATGTGCGTGTATGAACAAATATATATGCAATTACAACGTGTAAGCATGCATCAATGCTCTGAATGTTATGCTTGTGCGTGTATGCGAGCAGATGGATTTGATTGTTTGATTTTTTAATTTATTTTCTTATTTATCCAAATAATTTTTTACTCAATCTGTCAAAATAAAAAGAGAAAAAATAGTAAATAGCTCCAAACAATTTGATAAACATAAAAAGTTTTTTAAAAGGCAACAAAAAGAAGAAATAAACAAGATGTCTGCTAAAACATTAATTGTTCCTACATTTTAATTGTATTTCTCCTTCCCCACCAAAAAAATCTGTTAACCCTATAAACATGCTAATTTTGATAGTTATTGCTTTGTAATGCATAACTATCTTTTAATAGCAGTTTTAGTTTTAAGTTTACAAATACTAATAACACTTATATACATATAAAAATAGAGCGTCAAAGAAAATTCATATATTCAATTCTATATACTTACATATATATGTGTGTCTGTGTGTGCAATTCATAAATCTACAAAGAAACAGAGAAACAGACAAACAGAGGGAGAGATGGAATGAGAGAAACTGCAACATTGATTTGTGTGCCATCTTCAATTTCTTCATTTCTTGCCTGACATATCCAACAAAAAGAAATAATATTTGAATAAATGGTTGGTGGTCACAGTTTTCATAAGTGACTAAATGACTGAGCTGCTTTTGTTTTTTGTCATTTTGTCCTTTACTATCTCTCAAGAAGTAAGATTCACTCACTTTTCTTCCAGGGGTCATCATTTTCTCCTGATCCTTCGATTGCATCAAAGTTTCTTCATACCAATACATTTAACTGCTTTTAATACTAGTTTTCTGTCTACAAGGTAGGCAATCACTTTCCTTAGGTTGTTAATGACTTCAGTGTTTCGACTTGTATTTCATAAACTATTTCGTCTACTTCTTTGGCTTCTCTTTCGCTGCCTTTTTGTCCATGTGTTTTAAATTAGGAGTAGTACTCTGGATTCTGTTTTGTATTTCATCCAGAATTTTCTCCAGCAGCTGCATTTTACACACTTCGACGTTGTCAGCACGTATTCCTGTTGATAGCTTATTCTCAGTGTTGTCAGGTTTGCATGTCTTCTATTGCAGTTCCTGATAATTAGATTATCAAGTAAGAACTGATCCTTCGATCCCCGGCTCCTTTTTCGGCACACTTTCTGTCCAGTGGGTAGCGGCCCACTTCTTTTCAAGTATCTCTACAGTTCACCGGCCAAAGCACCTGACAATAGTTTCCATGACGGCCACGTTCATGCTATTTATTATTGTTTTATTATCAATTTTAATTTTTGGGAGATACGATCGGTGGTCCATACTGAGATCTGTGGCTTTCAATTCTTTGATTATACTAATTTTTAGAGTATCATAATCTTTAGTTTCATCTTCACTGTTTCCATGTTTTATAATTGTTTCGCATTCACCCCCACTCCCCTACCTCCGTTCATTTTTTTTATCTGTGGTGTTCTGGTTTGGTGCATTTTACTCATCATTATACATTCCTACGGTCTAGGCTTGTTGTCTTTCGTCGTTTACTTCGTTTTTGTTGGACATGTAACGGTTGTCTTCGTATTTTACAGTCCCAGTGCTTATGATGTTATTTGGCACTGTTGTGTGGATACTATCTACATTTTCCTAATGTATTTTTCCTTTTAAGTGTTCAATTTCTATTTCTGATATTTTTTGTTTTGAGAATATATCTCATTATGTTAGCTAGTTTATTAGGGTTCATTGTTTTATCCAAATCTTTATCTAGGTTTTTTTTCCAGATTATATATATGTTGTGTTTTCGGTCTGTGGGTAGAACACTGCTGTAAAATAAGCGTATAGGATTTGAATATATTCCCCACGTGTCCATTTATGCTTTTTTGATTTTATTTGCGGGACATGGGGAATAACACCCGGCCCTTTATTTTGATGGTCATCATTTCCGTAGGGTATTATCATCATCATCATTACCATCATCATCATCATCATTATAATTATTGTACAGTTAAACATGAATTTAAATCAAAAGATTTTCGGCCTACTTTTTCTTTAACAGTTCAAAAGCTCCGTATATTAATGTAAGACATTCTCGATTGGATATGAGATAAAAAAATTGTCGACTTTTATTATATTCATTATATATATTGCTTCCGGTATAAATTAATATTACTAAGAAATTTTCTACAAACAACTTTCAGATGGCGTAGATAATGATGAAAGACATATTTTATTGCCATCACAGTGTTTACCGTTTTACAAAATCAAACGAGAAAACTGGACAAAACAGAAAAGGAAAAAAGAAAAAAAAAGAGAAAAAGAAATGAAGAGGAAAAAGGAAAAATAAACAATTCAGCACGGCTATTGAGACATGCCAGCACGCTTGTAGCGTTGCCGCGGGTGATGGCGAGGCTGATGCGCTGGAACATCCAAGCGCCCTCACCAGCTTCGCCAATTACCTCTGCAAGGGGAGTTGCCAGTGAAGACAGAAATCTCACAGTTAGTGGTCCGATCCCACCAAATATCTCGAACGCCACAGGATGGAAAATGTAGTTGGCCTACAGATTGTGGTATTTCAGGATTTTGTTCCGCTCGGCCGCAAAAGCTGTGGATCTCGCCCTGACCGCAGCATCCAGGATATGAGAAGAAGCAAAGGAGTCGCTAACTGTGACATCCTAGACAAGGCATCTGCCTTGCGACCAGGAGCACAGGGTAAGGCCGTCCAGCAATTTGCAGATGGCAATTCAACTCGGTATATCCTCAGACAAAATTTTGATCTAACCTCTGACAGAGAATTCATAATTATTTTTATGTTGATTAAATATTTAAATATCTTCAGAAATGAAAAAAAAATTAATATTTACAGTGGTACTGCTAAAGACATGGTAAAAGTCAGTTAAATTATAATCGTCTATTCTTATGTTGTTTAACAAAACGTCGTTCATGATCGACCAAGGTGTGACTTCAAAAGATTTAGACCCATGACAACTCTTTTAAGGGATATCAAGGATTATCTTATTTAATGTGTCCTTCTGGATAATTCAAATTCTAAGAAAGGTCTGATAATTATTTCTATCAGGTCAATGGATAGTGATCCCCTTGTTGATTTTAGACAAATGATTTCAATATTTAGTTACGAATCTTTAGTTCAGCTCACACCGATGTCAACGGTGTCTTTCGTCTTTCTAATAAAATACGAGTCAAGTATAGGGTTCGGTTAAATTAATTAACACTTTCGATCAAATTTCTAGCATTGTACCTATGTTTAAAATTATTGTGTTGTATTGGCAAGCTTATAGAATAAGCAATAAAACTCCACATGGGCTTTAGTTTATCTTTGTATGTTATAATTTAAAATATTTTTTTATTAAAAGGTTGACATTGTTCATCATTTTAGTGTCGATAAAATTAAGTACCGTGCAACAACTGGAGTTAATTCAATCGACAAACTCCGCCTTAACCATGTGTTAAGTTGATCCGCTCAACGGAACAGCCTGCTCGTGAAATTAACGTGCAAGTGGCTGAACACTCCACACACACGTGTACCCTTAACGTAGTTTTCGGGGATATTCAGCGTGACACATTGTGACAAAGCTGACTCTTTGAATTACAGGAACAACAAAAACAGGAAGTAAGAGTGAGAGAAAGTTGTGGTGGAAGAGTACAGCAGGGTTCCCCACCATCCCCCAGCCTCGTGGAGCTTTAGGTGTTTTCGCTCAATAAACACTCACAACGCCCGGCCGGGGAATCGAAACCGCGATCCTATGACCGCGAGTCCGCTGCCCTAACCACTGGGCCATTGCGCCTCCAC
>NC_068984.1:27843729-27844671 GCF_001194135.2 Octopus bimaculoides
TCACAGATAATCTCACTTGTTGATTATTTGCTACACTGTATGTGTAGCAAATAAATATTTTCATTTTTCTTTTTAATTTTCAAAATCAGCTTTCCTTTTTAGCAAAAACAAAATGGAAGTACGCAAACATATATGTATCTAAAAAAAAAGAAACAAAAAGAAATCAATTAGAAAAGCGAACTGTTGTAAGACTCCATTTGAACTGTCAGACTTGCAGACACTGGGAAGACCGCTACTAGCTTTAGGAAATCTCAGTTGGTTCCTCCAAACATTTTTCACACTATTTTGACCAGAGATCTATCTATAGCTGTATTAGTGTTTACCCAATTAAAACTTTTCGGTGTTGAGGTTACATAGCACTGCGTGTTTTATTATTGATAGTTTCAAATGCCTTTTGGAAGTTCAAATTCAGTGAGATGAAAATGAAAATATCAACCAATCGTATATTGCTTCTGAGAAACTTTGAAGTCAAAATTTTGCTCTGTCATCAATTTTTAAACCTTGTTTATGAATTTACTTTATCTTTGTACAACTACTGATTTTTAATATTCTTATGCTTACGCGCACGCACACACACACACACACATATACAGATATAGATATACATATATATGCGCACACATATATACATTGTACATAAATTCACCAGTACTGCTATAAATACATACATATGTATGTGTGTGTATATGTGTATTATGCATACACACACACACACACACACACACACACACATATATATATATATATATATATATATAAGATTGACCAGTGACCGGTCTGTCAAAATGCTAGAAGAAGCTCACTTAAAAAATTCTCTTATTTTGAAAGTGTTGATTTTGAAACTATAGTCTGCAGATAATCGAAGTATGTACAATTTTCACTGGTCTAGCCCGCCTGTTTTTGCTCCGCTGAATCCGTATTTGAGAATTTTTTTAAGTGACC
>NC_068984.1:27844784-27851112 GCF_001194135.2 Octopus bimaculoides
TCCTGGTATTAAATTGATATGAATTAATATCGAATTTTTACCATATTATGTTAATTATATATATATATATATATATATATATATATATACACACACGAGTGAGTAGACAAACGACAGAAGGCACTCAACACAATTGCCGAAGACTAACCACACGTTTGAAACTCAGAGTACCAAGGAGTCTGAATCAAACTGTTTTGATCTATCTCGCTATCAATCTATCTCTCTATTCACATGTTCTAGTTGGTCAATAAAAAGGAACAGAGAACTTTATACTTGTAAATTGTATTATTTGTTTATTCAAATTGAATTATTTGTTTCGTGATTTGAGTTTTATACCATCACAATCTTCAAGTGCGAAAATGCATAACATACTGGCATATACCTCATTATATCTTTATTCTATATATTTTTTTAATTCAAATAGTTGTCAACAGTTGTACCAGGTAACTTTATCAGAGAGCCATAGTGAAATGTGCGCTATTAAAGACATGTTTGTCAGGGATTTCTAATACTCTAAAATTGGCTTTTGGAGGCTTAGATACTCTATAATGATATTTCTAGATATTTTCCCTTATTAATTTACACTTTCATCACTAAATGCTAATCAAATAATGATATAAATCTAGTAATAATTCGAAAAGTATGCGCTGAAAATGGTAATGGGATATTAAGTTAGTATTACGAGAAAAATAAAAATATAAACAAAATCTATGAACGAAAGTGGACAGTCAATATAATCATGCAGTGAAGAAAGCGGAGAAGTAATTTCAGCGTTTCGGACAATCATTATTTGTCAAGAAAATACAGCTGGCGGAGAACCCCTTCCTCCCTCGGAAAGAACGCTAAGTCCACCGAGATCGACTTTGTCTTTCATTCTTTCGGGGTCGATAAATTAAGTACCAGTTGCGTAGTGGGGTCGATCTAATCGACTGGTCCCCTTCCCCAAATTTCGGGCCTTGTGCCTAGAGTAGAAAAAGAAAAGAACCGTAAGTGAAAAATTATAATAATGATAGTGGGGCATGGAAATGGGTAGAGCGGAAGTGTGTAAAATGGGGGCTGCAAATACTGTAAAGGAAATCAGATAAGTGAAGTAAAAGTAGAAATATGAAGTGAAATGTGTGTAAGCATTTCATGTGTGTCTGTTTGTGAACGAGTAATAACATTTAATTGAAATGAAACGCTGAATATTCTTGTTAATGTTTTGTACTGCCAGCATTATAAGAATTAAAAATATTTTGCTATGGCTGTGTATGAAATTAAAACAGAATTATCAAGCTATATACAGTAATACATCAAGTTTAGCGTTGTCTTAAATAAGCATTTCGCCCACTTTAGCAATTTCTTGAATAGTGTAAAATTAATAACTATTTTTTAGAAAAGTCGACCGATAAACTTGGCTCATCTTTACATGACAATACGAAAAGGAAATCTAGAACTACTTGTGATCAGGGAGCCCAGAATCTTGAACCTTAAGTTATCTGATGTACTTCCTATATATTTCATTCATATAATTTTATAAATGCAGCTTTCAAAATTTATATGATGTTAATAATCTAGGCACATGATTTACGTTTGTTTTATTGCCAATTTCAAAATGAGCTTTTGAGGGGGTTCAAGTTGAATGGCATAGCAAACATATTTTGGGGGGAGATGAACCCTTTATTTTCTTCGATATGGTATGTAAATTTAATGTTTTTACAAATATGAAACGTTACACTGTTTGTGTTAGGATTTGAACTGAAGATTAATCAACTAAAATATTGTTAAGAAGGCATGATATTGATTCTGGTGCTTTCAAACTTTGTAGGAATGTCTCCCCAGTCTTTGTAAAAGAAACAGTGAAAAGTTTATTTCTTTACATAGTTTTGCAAGTAAAGATTTATTGTCATAGTAGAGAAGTAGTAGAACTGGCCATTTTACATAAGATTATATTTGTGAGATGCATAAAACTGTCCAGCAAAATATATGGGTAGACGGTTCTCCTACAAAATCTTGAGACTCTGTATAGCCTTGACACAACACAACTCAAACACAGATCCGCATTTTGTGGATAAAATGAAACGCCTTATGAGTATTGCTCAATATTTGTCAAGATTCCATTTAGTATGCTTTATGAATATAAACTAGAATCATCCCAGAACTCTAAACATCTTGCAAGATTTATTTAAATATGCAAGATACATGACAGCATTGAAAAATTTTCTAGTTACAATCTACATTTCTTTTAATGTATATTTTTACTACTCTAGCTATATGTAATATTCGCGAGGACTCCAGCAATCTCTATAGCTGTACAGAGGTATGGTAACATTATGTATATCAAACAATAGATTCACTGTTAGGTAACTTGAAAGAATAAATTCTAGCATAGAATTGGGTATAGAGAAACGAAATGATGAGAAATTTATAAATATGAAACAGGAAAGTAAGAAAACCTCTTAATCACACTACAGTGAGTGTTCGTTAGAATAGATAGCACAAATGCACTTATAGTATAGAAATGATTTATCACTACTGGAAATGTTAAAGTTGCAACCCTATATTTCGATATGTAGGCATTATATCAACATCTTCCATATAATTCCATCAGCAACGACATTAGTATCTTTATTATTTACATTATTCTTTTCACTCATCACTACTGTGCTTTGGATCCATTCCTTTATATCTTATGGCTCTCATATCAGGATAAATCTTCTAAAATGAAATTGAATACCATATTCTTAGTGTTCTTTTGTTCTTGAATGAAACTCTGTGCATCCTCTTTTAATCATCACATGATATTCTCCATAGTATGAGTTAATGATATGCATTAAGTGTTACATTTTACGTTTTTTTTTTTTTCTTTCATAATTTGACACATCCAATCTTCCCTGCCGAAAAATGATACTTTTAAACTGACTCACTTCGAAGAGGGGGAACTAAATTTGTATACAAAACCATACATGGTAAGCGCATAACTTGTTATTTTATTCGATAGTTGTTCGTAGTATTATTTACGCAAACGAAGAGAGGCGGTACTTTACAATTATTTAAAGACCGCCTAGATTTGCCAATTCGATTTGATTAATGTTCAGCTTGAACTTCTGGAATCTAATACATATAAATAAAACATAGTCAGGGAGAGACTTCCATACAGATGCATGTCTGGTGAAAAATAATTAAGCAAAGTGTTTAGCACCGGTTGCGTGAGCTGTAACATCTGACAAGTAGTAAGAAAAACTGAGAGAAAAAGAAAAGGAATTATCAAGTGGGTTTGGGTAAAAGTGTCATGCGACTTCAGACGAGAAGAAACTGTTTTAGTCATGATAGAAAATAAAAACAAAAGAAAATGAATACAATTTCTTTGTATGTTTGTAAGTGTATTTTAATCAGTTCAATATCTGACCATTTAATATGCGTTCTTGATCCACTCATCATTCCTCTTTTATTTTAAGGATGTTTACCGTTAATAGTAAACAATAATCAATATGAAACTTTGTAAGGAATCTGAGGGTATTTAATTCTATGTTGTTAATAGGTGAGTTTAGTGCAGGACTGCTTCATTGCTATAGTCATCTTAATATGTGTTAATGTTTATGAAAAATTCTGAGTATTTTTGTCTTGGGCATGACGTAAGATGACTTGCTTGCGTGTGTATTACTCCTATATCTGCAAAGATAGATAAGTTTGATATTGTTAGTCTCTCGAAATAAAGAGAAAGAGTTTATAAGACATGACAGAATTAAAAAAACTATTCCATAATAGAGATATGGCTAGAGTCTGTTAGGAAACCTTTGATTCAAAAAATAAGAAACAGGTGTAGACTTTTACCTGACGTACTTAGTGGGAGATTCTTCTGTCAGACACAATCGAAAGATTTGCTGATGTTAAAGGTAAAACATTACTTTCACCCAAGTTTTCAAAAATAAAAAATCCTCATTACAGATTTGGCTGTTACTGTTAAGCCCCTGTTCTGTGTTCATTGACAAAATCTATTATCAAAGGCATTCCAGCCGTTACTATTCCACACTTTATTAAGTACAACATTTGCCGTGACTAGTTTCCCTTTTAAGATGGTACTGTCGGAATCGACGAATAATTGGTTGCTGTTTCTAGCATTTCAAACGACTGCATGGAGAAGCGTTCCCACGTTGGTCTGTGTTTCTCATACCTGACCGAGCACACCTGTAATAAGAAGTGCTCCAGCCGAGAGCCTGTTTTTTAATGGTAGTAAGACTATATTTTCATTGTCCAATATGCTTTTCTTTACATTATGCAACAAGGTGTATCTTCAAGAAATTTGGTTGTTGTTTCTAGCATGTTAAGCGAGATAATTTTAATAAGACAGAAAATTTAGGAAAATAAAGAAAATATAGGAATGTGAATGCATGTCTTTAAGCTAATTGGTGTTTCAGTGTCATCTGATCAATCGGTTGATGGTCAATTCAAAGCCAGTATCCAAGTCAAAATGCTGCCTGGTTATTCATCGTTAGTAAAACAAAATATTGAATTGTCGTTAAGAAACACAAACTTTCTGGTTTTGTAGATAATAAGATGTGGTAAATAATGAAAACTGGAACGTAATATCGAACACCGCCCCACACTTAAACATATTCTTAATTTCGTAAATTTTGTTTCCGGTTACTTTCCTTTGTTTTACTGAACACACACACACACAAATTGTTATATATATAATAAACTGAAACTATTTTTTTTTTATTTCAAACATCTTATTCTAAAATTAATCAAAAACACAAAAAAATAGCTATAGAAATCTAAAATAAATCGCACACACAAATTGAGGTATATTGAATTTCAGATTATGAGCAAACTATTTTCAAGAAATTTTTCTGTGTAAAATCGCAAATTTCTGTCACATTTCTATTGTGCTTATTGTATTTCTTTTGACGTGCTTTTTTCCCTGGATAAATTATTGCGGGTAGGTTGTGATCAACATATAAGCCATAACGGGACTAAATAATTGTTGATATATGAGTTATTGTCATTGAAATCTAATCTGTATCGCTGGTATATATTTTACTTTACAAATGAATTTATATACGTAATGTATTAAACAAAACCAGCTCAAAACATTCCGAGAACCACTCGCAGCAATTCTACAGATATTCGTCTCTTTGTGTTGAGAAACAATTGCTATTTTACCAATGCACTTTAAACTGAAACCAACATGAACATTATAAACTGAAATAGGAATAAGAATGAAATAACCTGATGACATTGCAACGCATTGACAGGCAAAGAACTGACCGACGATAAATTATCCTAGCGGTGTTTCGGTCTTATTAGACTTTATCAGTGAAGCTTATTCTATCCAGAGAATGAGACTAAGCATGATCAATATACGTGTGTGTGTTTGTGTGTGTACGCGTGTGTGCGTGCGTGTATGTGAAAATGGGTGCGTGCATATGTATATGTATACAAAGAGAGAGAGAGAGGGGGGATAAAAAAGTAAATAGAGAGAATATTATGACACAGATTACTTTATTTGTGTTATTATTTCTTTTATCTCACTTTATATTTAACAACAAATCTGAGATTTCGCTGTTGTTTTAATTATTATTATATTTCCAAACTTCATTAGTTTTTATTTCATTTTCACTTCTTTTCTTTACTTATACTTTTGTTTAATCAATGCAGAAATAAATTTGAAAATGAAATTAGAAAACTAAATTGAAGTACCACCTTTCTGGAAAGAAAACACATTCGCACATACAGACACACACACGTAAACTTACACTGGTATGCATACACAAAAACAAAATGGCAAGTGAAACGAAAATGAAACTACTGAGATGAAATTTCAACTCTTCATATGTCAAAACAGATGGAAACATGATTGATGCATTTACACGTTTTTTCTCTCTCTGACGGTTTACAATAGAATAAAAAATGATTTCATGTTAAAATAGAATTCTAAAATGTTTTCTTAGAATATCATATCATATTCTTTATTTCCTATTATGTTTAATCTTCGTAAGTTTTGTGGCTTCTAAAGCTACAAAAGCTAATAATAATGATAATAATAATAAACAAAGAAAAATATTGCTTTTTAACAACTTTTGTTATCAGCTAACCAAATTAACAAATTCCAGTTTCAAATTCATTTACAGAAGCAATCCTGTCTATTATATTCTTTACCAGTTACTCACAGTTTTTTTAATGATTGAAATCAATTTTCTGCGAGTTCCTAAATGAAACAGAATATTGGAACATATCGATAAAACATAATTTATTTGGTTTTTCACTCCTTTTTTTCTCTATCGTTCAAGTGCCCTCTCTTTCTGTACCTCCATCTCTCTCTCTCTCTCTCTCTCTCTCTCTCTCT
>NC_068984.1:27851176-27862577 GCF_001194135.2 Octopus bimaculoides
TATATATATATATATATATATATATATATATTAGACAAAAAAAGATAATGAAGCCAAGACTGTGAGGAGTTTTCAGGACATTTATAAGGAAAGAGATATAGGTATAGTCTTACAGCTGTTTCTGGGATATTATGGATATCCCTTCATCAGAGACGATGTGAGATGATTAAATAGAGGTAAATGTTTGAGTTTAAAATAAGGAATTATAATGGAAAAAGAAGAGATAGGGAATATAGAGGGAAATAAGAGAATGAATGTAGAAATTAAAAATAAAACATTGTAATTGCAGTTACATTATTCGAATAAATTGGTGTAGAGAAGTGGTAAAAAAATTTCCTGTACATGGTAAGTAAGTTTCAATAGTAGTTCATGTTTAGTCATTTCTAAGTATGGAGCCATGGATTCTGTGTCACTCATTCAGAGGGGTTTTGTAGTGTGAATGAAAATTTGAGAATGTATTGGTAGTATTTGTGGATAGATAGGGTGAAAAACGTGAAAAGAAAAAATGAAAAAAGGGGTGAAAGAGGTGAGAAAAGGAGTGTTAGTTGGTAGTCAAGATAATGTGAAGGGAGGATGGTAGAGGGGTTGATAGGTTGGGGAGGGGTGGATAGGAAGAGATGAGATGGTAAGGAGCTAGCATGCAAGAATCGTTGCCTTAAAAGTGCAGCTCGCTTCCTGCAAGTTGCCTGATCCTTCATCATCAAAGTTCAAAAGGAGCTGGAAGCTGTGGATGAGAATCTAACATCAACTAAATGCAAAATGTATGCACCAAATCATAATACCCTGTGGCGTAATAAAAGAATTCTGAAAATTATTTTTACCAATTTATTTTCAAATACAGCTTTTCTTTGAAGAGCTCTGCATCTTTTGCTAAATTCATATAAATGACCTTGAAAAATCTAATGCATTCTGTATATAAAATATTTATGCATAACACAAAGGAATAACAGTAAAATTCAGGCAAATACTTTTTAGTGCACTTTGTGGTAACACAACTTGCCTCACCAGATCCAACAAGTGGTGATAGAGTGATAATTATTATGAACCATGTAGGCCACATAATTGCATTTTTTACTCCAGTCCGGTTAGTAAATCCAAAGTTCATTTCCAAATATTTCAGAGTGTTAATATAAAACACAAAAAAGAATGGAGAATTATACATTTTAAATTCATAATTCAAAATCCACAATTTACTTTCTTGTGTTTCAGATGAGAAACTGTTACATAATACAAATTATAGACTATAAATTATAAATAAAATATATATAATTCTTTATACTGCTTTGTGTATTAATTATATGTATATGGTACAAGGCTATAGTAGAAAACACTTGCCCAAGGTACCATGCAATGGAACTGAACCCAGAACCATGTAGTTGGGAAGCAAACTTCTTACCACACAGCCATGCCTATGCTTGTGTGCAGCAAGCTCCAGAAATAAGACCAAACTAGAAAAGGTGTGCACTATATGAGATATATGGTGAGAGAATGTAAGGACATCACCACGACTTACACAGGGGAAGCAACCAATCCAAAGTTTATGTGCAAAATCTGCAGGATTCTAGCTGGGACACAATGAAAAGACACAAACATCTGTACTCTCTCAACATGCCATACAGAATCACTGTCATCATCATCATCATCATCATCATCGTTTAACGTCCACTTTCCATGCTAGCATGGGTTGGACGATTTGACTGAGGACTGGTGAAACCAGATGGCTACACAAGGCTCCAATCTGATTCGGCAGAGTTTCTACAGCTGGATGCCCTTCCTAATGCCAGCCACTCCGAGAGTGTAGTGGGTGCTTTTACGTGCCACAATAAAAATGTTGAAGGACAAATTCTTTCCAGATTGCAAAAGACCACAGAAGCACATAAATTTCAGAAGCTATACAGTTACATGAAGATGGACCCTCACACACAATTCTTATAAAGAACATGTAGTGCAACAATGCCCTGTCTATGCCATCACCACTCACAATCACAGCATGACAAAAGTAAGGTTAAATAAATTTTTAAAAACATCTAAGGTCAACCACTGCAATAAGGTACATATGCACTGACATGTTTTTAATGCTGGCAGCAACAAAAGGAAGTAAATAAAATAGAGAAACACTTCATCAACTTACATGCTTACTATGGAGATGTACTATGAATAAAATCAGTTAAAAACTAAGTATTTGAAAATATATACCAAGAGATTGAATATCTAAGAGAATGATGTAGTGAAAAAAATATTGTGGGGAATAAAGACAAGCAAAAAGAAAAGAAAGATAGACAAATAACAACTGGTTAGTGTGTTTATAGGCAATAACAGCATATGCGCATGTGTGTATACGTGTGTGCACATGGGAATAAATTGATATACTTCACAATATATTTCCCTATATATTCCCATAAACAAAATTTTAAATGTTTCTAAACTTAATATTGACACCTTCAATCAATAAAATATATAACAACATACTAGACAGAAAATATATACCAAGTCATTTCATAAATAGGGATTTAGCTTTTAATAAATAAATCATTATATATCAAACTTCCAGATAGTTTATCCTCTTGTGTTAGTATTTTTTTTTTCTTTACATAACATTCTGCCTGTTTTCATCTCTTCTTCATAACAATATATACTGATAGGTGCTAAGTTTTGGATGATGTCAGCACTGTAGCACTCATGAGAGTTGCAATTCATTTTTTAAGAACAAAGTAAATCTAGATATTGAATAAGCAAAAAAAATTGCTCAACTTATTTGAAGAACAAAAAGAATTTCATCTGGCCCTCACCCATTCACCCTGAACTACATTTTGGCTTTTATTTAGACAGTTCTTCAGACATCTTCATTGATTTAATTTATACATATATACATACATACATGCAAATATGTGTGCATAAATAGATGTATAAATACATATATAACATATTTATGCATAAATACATAACATATATATATATATATGCACATGTGTGTGCATTTATGCATATTAATATATGTATACAGTTATATATATATACACATATATGTAACTACATTTGTATATATACAAGGATACATAGACATAAATATATGCATCTATATTTGCGTATGTGTGTGTGTGAGAGAGAGTGTGTGTGTGTGCCCATGTGTCTATATATTTCCACAAACACACACACACACATATATATATATGTATAAATGTGTGTGTAAGTATGTAATTTTTTTCAATTTAGTACTTTGTTCCTGTAATATGAATATGCATATCCATACATACATTCCCCCACTGCTCTTCTGTCATAACTCATATTCTTTACACATCCAAAAGTTTCAACATTTCTAAAAGAAAATGCCCATTAGCCTCTTACCATATTTTTTTCATTTTTTTTTCTTATAAATCACAAGTAAAAAATGTTTAAGAATATACATCTTGGCGTGGTGAGAGTGTAGATGTAAGCATACAGAAAGTTTTACTAATGTCAGTGGGAAAAAAACTTCAAAGTTTGTGGTGAATTGCTAAGTGAGCCAATACTAGAATAGTCAATCCTAATATACAACTGAGTCAAGCCTGCTGACTACTGTTCAAAATGTCAACTCTTATTAATCTTCTATATTGGAGATTTCTCTATATCGATCTAAAGTTTGCAAAATTGTTTTCAACATCAAAATCATGTTGATATATCTAAAATGACATACATTCATAAACATATTTAGTATGGAATTAGTTATAATAGTTATAAAGGAAAAAAAAAAAATGTTGATGACTTCACTTACAATGTAGAAAAACACATGTATGAAAAAAAAAAAAACAATAGCAAAAATAAATCAAATTCCGTCAAATGAAATAAGATATGTGAATAAAGGTTTTTATAAACTGGGGCATTTCTGATATGCTGCTGTAAATATGTTATTCTGTTCTGTTATTATTACAATCTGTTCTGTTTCACTTATTTAAGTAAATCTTGAGACTATTCAACTTGAGAGACAAAACGGTGACAAAAAATTTATAGGTTTCAAAATTATTTGACATGCAATAGAAAAAGAGGGGAATGTATTTTACTCAGGTGTATCTAGAAGCATGATACTTTTTAAAATATACATTTTATATGAAATGCAATTGTATTGTCAATTTCTTTCACAAAGTTTTTATTTAGATTATTAATCAGAAAAGTACTGTGATCCCTTTTCGGGTCTTGAAAGCTTTCCACATACTTGAATATTGCAGTATTAAACAAATCATTTACGTATGCTCTTATTTAATACATTTTGGGTAAAATCTCACAGAAATCATTATGTAACACTATTTAGTGGACACTATTTATTACAAGAATTACTCAGAAAAACAGATTCCCAGTAACTTTTTCATTACCCATTGATACTGAGTTTACATAAATTGCTAATTCCTTTGGTTAAAAATGCATTTTCACTTCTGTTTTATCATTATGGAATATTTCATATTTCATGATAATAAAATTTTGCTTCACTCATCAAGTAAACTTGAATCCGAGTTCAAAAACTGCTGAGATCAAACTTTGAATTTCATCTTTTCGCGGTTGATGAAATATGGGGTTGATGTAATTGATTTGCCCTTCCTCTCAGAAACTACTGATCTGGATCAAAATTTGAAACCATTATTATTGTTGTTGATGTTGATGACGATGCTGTTGTTGTTCTCATTATATCAAAGATTCATGTTGAAGAATTCAATGAATTCATGCCTTGATATTTAGCAACAAGTCTCCCCAATTCCAAAGAACTTTGAAATAGATGCTCATGGAATAAAAGTTAACAATCTTCAATGATTCACACAGCTTGTTTTGGATATTTCCAGTTCTAATGCATGGAATTAAATTTTGGCACTGTTTATAAATGGCCTAGCTTAGTTACATCATTCCACTGATGAAGTCTTCATTGCACCCTGCTTCAGTGTTTTCCAAATACTGAATACCGAGGGCAGATATCTTATTTCTAGACTTTGTCTAGGTGTCTTTTTGCTTCAGCTAATTAATCATCCTTAACTTGATCTGTTTTATAATCATTAGGCGCTGTTACTAATTCAAAATTTGTCTGGTGTGAAAGAATATATTGCAGTTATATTACAAATTATTTATTCTACTATTAACAGAATATATGTGTGTGTGGGTGGGGGTGGGGGTGGATGATGCATGTGTCTATGTGTATGTGATTAAATGCATGCATATAAATATTTACTTATTCAAATGAAATATGCTTCTGTGTATGCATGTGTGGTGTGGGATGTATGTATGTGTATATGTTTCGGTAAATGGATGGGTGTAATTTCACTTAATGTATAAATTATAAGATATATATAAAGATTCATGATTGCTAATATTGCATTTTAATCTTATCAGATCAAACATATATAGTAAATTACATCTTTATCAGCTACTTAAACTCTGAGAATGAAAAATTAAAATAATAGAAAAGAAAGAAATTATATAAATTATTATAAATCGAATCAGATCAAATTAGATAAAATAGATAAAAAAGCAAAAATGATAGAATTCAATACATATCTAAAATACAATTTATAATAGCAAAAATTCAGTATTATATTTTATATATTTTTCTGTCCATTTCTTGCTTAAATTAATTTCCTCAGATTAGTAATCAAGGATCAAATTCCAAAATGAAGAAGAAATTATTGTCTGATACTTAATTTCTGCATAAAAGATTATAAATTTCTGTATGTTTATTCAACTTCATTTATTCATCGTTTTTATAGATGTGATTGCATATGTTTTCAGAAAATATATATTTGCAATAGGTTTATAATATAGGTGAAATAACAGGTCATATGCATGTAATTAAATGTTTTGTTGAGGTTTTTATTTTATGTGACATAATACTTTTACTAACAATATGAGTGAATATAACATTGTCAGTCAGCATTAATCATAACAAATGTTTGATTTAAATAACATTTATATAAATGTAACTCAGGGCATTGAACTGCTAGAATTGATTAATTTTTAAACAAAATAATATGTGATATTTACTTATGTACCAATAACTTTTGATTTCAAATCTTTCTGAAAGTGAATTTGATCATTCATCCTTCCAGTGTGAAAAAATCAGTTCAAGTCAAGTACTGAAGTTGATATAATTGATTGCTCCATCTCCCAATTGTACAACCTTTTGCCTATGCTAGAAAACAATATTAAATGAAACTTGAACAAGAGACAGAAGAGAGTAGATTATTGAAACTTGTGTTTTCATAGTGATTCATAAAGTGTTTATCCAAGGGCAACAATGTGGCAGACATTGTAGATTGGTAGACATTGTTTTATACACTAGCTGATTCTGTTTGTTTGCATTCAGAATTTTAAATTTTGCAAGGCATATCTTTGTCTTTTATCCCAGTAGGGCTAAATAATATAAGTCTCAGTAATGTACAGTAAGGCAGTTCAGTGTCTTTTGACGCATTTGAGTTCTCTCTCTCTCTCTCTCTCTCTCTCTCTCTCTCTCTCTCTCTCTCTCTCTCTATCTATCTATCTATCTATCTTCTGTTTCCCTGTCTCACTGTGTAATTTTTATTTATTTCATAGACTTTTCTACTCTTCACTGGATGCAAACATTTGTCAAGACAGACAATGGAGCCTGGTGTAGATCTCAGCCTTTTCAGGTCCTGTCAAATCTTCCAGCCCATGCCAACATGGAAAACGGATGTTAAATGATGATGTTGATGATGATGCTGATTTACATATATATATGTATGTATGTATGTATGAATGGATGGATGCAGGCGTGCATAGGCTATTTGAGAACATGACATTTTAAAGTTATTACTGTTTTCAAATTAAATTTGTCATTTAGAAGATAACAATGGCAGACACTCAGCTTACTCAAGAAATGAAGAGGCATGCAGTAATTGTGGCCAGAAAGGCTGAGCAGTCATTTAGAGGTAGCTCAGTTTTGAAAACTGCCAGATATTTCATCAACAAAGTTTGCAGGGAGTTAGGAGCTGCAGATGGAAAGGTATTGCCAGTATTGCGAAAAACATTTCCAATGCTCCGGTACCATCAGAATACTTATGCTTCTCCTATTCTTTCCACAAAGCCTTAGAGTCAACTCTGCTGGCTACATTGAGGTCCTGAAATTAGTTGCCAAGTCCCGTACAGACAGAGATCACAATAGAAGGCTGTGTGTGCTTCAGCGGGTCTCTGCATCACCATATAAGACTCAAGCAATCCCAAAATGGATGACTGACAATTTTCAGAACTTCATAACCCTAACATTTGGCCCCCACACTCAACAGATCTTAATTTATTGGACTACTATGTCTGAAGTGTTGTTGAGAGAGAGGTCAATTAACATTCCCATATCACCAAGGATTCTTTGAAAATAATGCCCGATATGAACCAGGACCATTTAATTCAAGCATGTAGGAGATTCAGGTCTTGCACAGAAGCAGTTATTAAAGCTGAAGGTGTTTACACTGGATAAGATTATAAAGGATATAATCAAGTCTTTATGTACAAATTTTTTCATTAATAAAGTTTTCTGTTATTATATGTATCTTTTTCTAAAAGAACAGATTATCTACATGTGTAGTGTTGCTGCCACAGTAAGGTGCATTCAGTACACTATGTTTAGCATCAGTCCAAGTCGACACTTTAGTCTTGTTGAAGGGATGATAACCTTTACAGTGTTGATGCTATTGTAACATGTAACCAAAACATTCTATTTAGTGGTTGGTGTTTGGAAGTGTATCAAGCTGTAGAAACTAAGTCATAGACAAAGTGAAATTCATGAGCAATTTGTGATCCAACGATCCACCTAGGTGAGTAATATCTCTAAATAAAAACTTACTCATGTCAGAATGACTTGTCCAACCCAAGACTCATACTAACATGGAAAGGGCTTGAAAAATGATGATGAAGATATTTAAATATATACATACTATGAAATTCAGTTTATAATGTAGTATTCATGGGTGCATACATGAATGAAAGATATAATATTGTTTCCACTGGGCATGCATTACCAGGGGGCATTGCATTAGCAATGCCTTAAATATAGATAACCCTCAAAACAGCAAAAATTAATGCTTATGTATTATAACAGACCATTTTCTTTAGACAGTAGATGTCAACCTCCTTTTATGTGGCACTGTATTTAACACAAAGGCAAAAATATCAATATCTATTACAGTTATCTAAATGATAAAATGATCAGTAAGAGAGTGAGCCATCACTTAAAACATATATGAACAAATATTTTATAGGAATTTTCAAACTAAATAGGATAAATCTGACAATTCAATCAATAAAGTGTTGAAATAAATTGATATTTTATTCATTTAGTTTTAATAGCAAGCATCTTTATGAAAAATCAGAATCTAAAGAGCAGACAGTAATTTAAATCCCAACATAAAATAGTGATTGTATTCCAACACTTCATAAACCAATTGAAATCTAAAGTGTTAAAGATAACAACAATTAAGAACCATGTAAAATATGGCTCAAACATTTGGTCAGTTGAAATGGGGAACACATTTGTACTGACTTCTTATTCTAGTAAAAAGTAGTAACTCAATACACACTGACTGCCAGGAATGGAATCAATGTTGTAGTCAGTTATTGTCAATGCAGATGCATAACATGAATGATCTCTTACTCATGATTGAATAAAAATATCAATAATAAAAATATTACACACTCTATTATAAGCAGTGGATATTTGCTTTAAGAATTAAAAAAAAAAAACAGGCTTTGTTTTTGAAATGAGATAAGTTTAATACCTTATCTTATCGTACTAAAATATATAACAAAACATACCCTAAAATCTGAATTGAAAAGATGTGATATTTTCAATTAATGCTCATAAATTAACACTATTGAGAGCACTGATGTGAATCAGGTGAATAATGGATAATTTACTCTTTAATTTGAAATATATTATGATGATAGTAAAGCGTATATCTCCACAGTATACAGATAACATTTATGTGAAACTACAATGGGAAAAGAGACAGTTTTATATAGGAATCAATTCGTAGCTATATGCAGATGCAGATATTTAATCCTTTTATAAGAAAAACGATGTCAATAAATATAGGAACAGAGATAATCTGGGAAGAATGATGGCTATATCATTCACACACTGAATTATATACTTTACTATAGAAGAGTAAGAGTTAGTATATAAATATCTATTAAATGACAGTGAAGTGATAATAGAGATGTCTCAAGTCCATAGCATTCTGATGATAAATGACAGCTTTGCCAGCAGTTGCCGGAAAATATCTCTGTGGCTTTATATCTGCATTTTTCCTTGGCAAAAAATCATTCCATGATTGAAGTACATGCATGCAATCTAAGCTGAATTTATTGTTTCCCTTCAAAAGAAAGAGTATTAGTGAAACATTATAGATAAAATATGACGAGGAACACCTATTGGCATCAAGCTAAAGGATGGACATTTTACTATTTTATGGGGAGCATATTACGATATTAGATAAATATAAATTCGCAAAATATAAAGAATATGACATATGCAGTTAAAACTAATCAGTTATTGAAATCTAGGCCAGCCAACAGATAAATGAACTCTGATGTGAAATTAAGTCACCCAAATGGTGTAGATGGGACACATAAAAGAGAAGTCAGCATGTGGTCGGTTAAACGATTAAACAACTGAATCCTCATTGTCGAAACCGATGATCAAACATCCATATAATGCATATATATATATATATATATATATATATATATATATATACTTTTGAGCTGCATCTACATTCGTCAGATGGCATGTCAAAGACGAGATTTTTTAACATACCGTTGATATTATTGTTGGCGTTCAGTATTGAAAAATTGATGCATTGTAAACTTGTTTGGTCCTATTCGTTTACACTTGGTTAATCAATCAAGTTATATTTAGCTTTTGCAGCATCTCTTGTAGAATTTGTTTCACGACAATTTTATGTTATTTCCGTTTTGTCTTTTTTTATCATTTTTGCGAGTAATTATTAGCTATTTCGCTACTGTGCTATTTTGGTACTGCCTTACTTCCTTTCTGTAGCGAGTGCCTTTTATTTCTCTTTTCTTCATTCTTGAAAGTGTATTTATGCTTCAAGAAACAACTTTAAAGCTACCTCTGTTTATGCCGTTATAATTTGTTTCCTTTCTGTCGTTGTAAATTGAAAATACATACATACATATGTATTTATGTATAAGTATATACACACATACTTTTTTAGGAAAGCTATGCCTCGAAGCACATAGATAAAATTATGAATATGATATCAGCAAACAATACCCACTCATACACACACACACACACACATGCATGTATATAAGTAACGGCCGGTACTTGCAATGAAGGATATCTTAGTAGATGTCACAGTACCTTCGTTGATTATTATATATGCCCATGTAATCATAAGCAGAAAAAGACCATCTAACGGTGCCCCATCCTTGATTCAGCAGATGATCGAGATTGTGACAGTTAAAAATGCTTCCATAATCACTTGGATCTTTGCTAATATCATTTTCGCAAAGAAATGCGTTTTGCTACACACACACAAACATATACGTGAGATGTTAATTCTAAATGTATTGGTCGAGTTGTAATAAGATACTTGTGGCATTAAGTCATCGCCCTTTCCGAACTGTGGTTAAATTTTGCTGTGGTTAAACTTACCATCCGTTCTTTCAGAATTAGTACAATATGTACTAGTCAAGTACATATTGTGAGAATTGGTAAGATAGAATGGCAGAAAAATTCGCAACTGCATTTGTTTCGGCTTTTTAAATTCTGAATTCAAATCCCACCAAATTATGCTTTTCATTCTTTTCGAGATCGATAAATCTATGTAATCAAATCTTCTAACACTAAAACTACTAGCCCTGTGCCTAAATTTGAACCAGTTATCAATGCTAATTTCCGTAAATTGTTTTAATTTTTTGTTTTATTTTAATTTCTGTATTTTGAGCTCGTTTATAAATTTGGTTGCAACAATAGAGGCTGTATGGGGACTCAGGAATTTGTTCATAGAAGTTACTCTTTGACTTTTTTCTACACGTGATATTTAAGAAGTTAGTTGTTCCTTTACAACAGCGTTTTTTTTCTTTTCCAGTGATGCATTGCTGGGAGCAAGGCTGTATCCAGTCAAGATCAATATGTATATATAGATATTTATAACAACGTCTCTATATGCAAGTGTCTATTCATTTCAGTCCATCATAATTGGTAATGAGTGCGCTTGTGTTTGTGAATGCATATAATAGAGTGACATTGCATTAGTAGAAAATTCATGTATATATATATATATATATATATATATATATACATGTATATATATATATATATATATATATATAAACAAATAGTAAATGAGTATATGCATATATACGTACAGGTATGTGCGTACCGACATCCACCTGTATGTATAGGTGC
>NC_068984.1:27863566-27864536 GCF_001194135.2 Octopus bimaculoides
TGGTTACAGGACATTGCAAACAAAACGTAGTCGAGAAAACACACAAGCCACATAGAGAACATTCTACTGCATCAGCAACCCCCGTTTTAACACCGGCGTTTCGAAGAGCTGGGCAGGACGCATCGTTAAAACGGCTCTTCCCATGGACCGCAAATTAAATTTGTATACACAAATTAAATCTTGCCATGGAGGAACGTAGTGGCGGACAAAAAACAAGATAGGATTGATATAAAGAGAGAGAAAGACAGAGAGAGAAAGAAAAAGAGAGGAGAGAGGTACGAACGTTGAATTGTGAATGATATTACTGATATTGCTGATATTGAATGTTTATCGCGTGGCATGAGCTTCGCACCACAGCGATTTTCAGGGGAAATTATTACTTCTCGTTTTCATGGTATATTCATATTAATCGGCATGAGTGTAGTCTCTTGCTTTTCTCAGTCCATTGATTGGCATTTTGCATTTGCTGATTGGTCGTTCCTTTCTGATTCAGATACCTTATGTGAAGTGAATATTATTTTTCTCATATTTGTTGGCGAGAGATCGCGCTTTTACTTAGGTTTGCGAAATGAATGTACCTTTTAATCAAATTCAGACAGTTTTGGTCAAGTTTGTGTTGATTGGTATCGTATTTTGTTTGCAAATATTGTTATTTTGGTCAAGATTATGGAATCTGAATAGCTTGTTTTTTTGTTTGTGTGTGTGTGTGTGTGTGTGTGTGTGTGTGTGTGTGAGAGTAGCTTTAGCACTAGAACTAACTATGAACATATATATTTATGAAATTTCTAATAATGTAGCTGGTATTTGCCCGTTGAGTGACTTTTGCTTTGTTTGGTATATAGTTTCGATTATGAAAGAATATATTTATTGGGGGTGGTTTCTAAAAAGTGTCTGTTAAACTAATTAAAGATTTTTCTTCAATTTCGTTTGTAGCATTTTCCTTTATTTATGTGTTTTGGTATTTGGGTGT
>NC_068984.1:27864696-27875322 GCF_001194135.2 Octopus bimaculoides
TATATATATATATATATATATATATATATATATATATATATATATATCCATCTACGTGTCATGGTTAATGTATACACACTGTCGATAAGCCAGTTACTGAAGTATTTGACATGAGATAACATCACTTATGCACTTCCTGTATTAAAAACACAAAGACATACGAAATTTTGTCTCAGTAACTTCCAGCGAGAGCACTAGATATCTTTTAGCCTTTTGGGATCTTTTCAATGGCACGTACTTGCAGTGAGCTACATGCTCGGACGAGAAGTCGTCGTCTCTGATATGGGAAAAAGTGAACAAAGCATTTACAAATGTTGCGAAAGCCGTCAGGGTGATTTAAAATCCGTTAGACATAAATGAGGCTATATTTAACTAAAATAGCCAGCTATGTATCATTCTTAATATACAAACATTGTCACTAGGCCAGTTACTGAGATAACATATTTCATGGAGGGGTATACAGATATAAAGTTCTATATGTGTATTTTTTATACATACGTAGATATACGTACATAGGCATTCATATATGTATAAATGTACGTTTCTATATCAGCATTCTTGTGCATATGTATTTCGGTCGCTGTGCATATGCATGACTTTTTTTTATATTTAAACCTCTGTATATACCCTCGAAAGAATGAAAGGCAAGTCCACCTCGGTGGAATTTGAAATCAGAACGTAAGGAAGAATGAAATGCCGCTACACATTTTGCCCAGCGTGCTAACGATTCTGCTAGTCGCCGCGTTACTCAGCTAATAGATATTGCTAATAAATTGGGTTGGTGCCTAATTATGGCGGCTTTTTTTCAATAAATTTTATTCAACAAAATCAATAACAACATGTAACAAAAACATCTTTAAATGATTATTCCGAAGCATATTCACCATCTACTTCAATTACTGCTTCCCATTTGCTTAACAGACGGTCAGACAGTCATTTAAAGATGTTTTTGTTAAATACTGTTATTGTTTTTGTTGAATGAAATTTGTTGAAAAAAAGCCGCAATAATTATACACCAACCCAATATATTCGAAATTTATTCAGCTACTCCCAGGAATCAATATTTCTAATCTGGATCTTTAAAATGAAAGTTTTTGAATCCATTTTCAAAAACGGTCATACCTACTGTATTGCCACAGTATGACATTCACAATTCCTCTCATTAAACTTATCAATGTTCATTAACTTTTTCGAATGACAAAAAACGCACAGTTAACTTTTGCCTACCTCACCAAAACACCTAATCTTACACACACACACACACACACACTCAAAATATCCTCGGAATAAGCCATGCAAAACCCCTACCATAAAATCATCATAGAAACCAATCAAACAATACACGTTCCTCGCATTTCTGAGACAAATAAATGAAATTTTCTCCATAAAATAACCGCACAGTCCGAGAATTCTAGCCCAGGATAAAACCCTTAGTTAGTGTGGGACATTGAACTTTTTGATAGTCGCACAAGAATTGTTACTGTACAAATATATTTAGTACTTTCTCAATCTGACGTAGTCATAGCACATTCAATCAAACTCTTTCACACACACATACACAGGCTACACACAAGCATGCATATAGGCGCAGGCGTGGCTGTGTGGTAAGAAGCTTGCTTCGCAACCACATGACGCCTGGGGAAACTGTCTTCTACAATAGCCTCGGGCCGACCAAAGCCTTGTGAGTGGATTTGGTAAATAGAAACTGAAAGAAGCCCGTCGTATATACGTATATGTATAACTATGTGTCTGTGTCTTTGTGCTTGTTTTCGTTCCTCCACCAACGCTTGACAACCGGTGCTAGTGTGTTTACGTCCCCGTAACATAGCAATTCGGTAAAATAGTCTGGTAGAATGAGCACCAGGCTTATGAAAACTAAGTACTGGAGTCGATATATTCGACTAAAAATTCTTCAAGGCGGTGCCCCAGCTTGGCCGCCGTCTAAGGACTGAAACAAGAAAAAGATAAAAGATAATATATATATATATATATATATATATATACACATTTATACACGTGTGCATGTGTTCGTGTATGTGTGTGTGTGTATGCGTGTGGGGGGTATGTGTGTGTGTATGTGTGTTTGTATGTGTGTGTGTATGTGTGTGTGTGTGTGTGTGTGTGTGTGTATGTGTGTGTGTGTGTGTTGGGTTCTGTAATAAGGGTAACACTATGGAGTTTAGCGACCGAAAGAAGATTCAGTATCCTGTAAATGAACTTGTACATAAGCGTATATGAGAGAGACATTGAGATAGAGAGTATGTGTGTGTGTGTGTGTATGTGTGTGTGTGTGTGTGTGAGAGAGAGAGAGAGAGCTGGAGTGTAACTACAGGTTTATACATATGTACCCACACACACACATATATATATGTTGTATACGTAATCGTAACATGTTTATGAGTGGTTGCTGCAATACGATTTTAATGCTCAAGCATAAGACATGGTCGAGTGAATCAGTTTTAATCCAACAAAATCACGAATATATATATCAGAAGAACAGTTTTGGAACACAGATTTCCCCATATTTATCTGGAATAGTTTCCTACTGGACAAGTCATTAAATGTGGAAAAGTGCCAAATTGGATGAGATGTACTTAATGGGGCTTATAGTAACTTAGGTGTCATGATTAACGTTTATGACGCGCTGTGCTGGCAAATATCTGCCTATATTTGCCAATCAGTTTGAATGCTCCTCTGTTTATCGAACAACCGTCTGACTATCTGTTACTCAACACACACACACATATGTATACATATATGCATACATACATGTATATACATATATATATGTGTGTGTGTGTATACACACACACGCGCGCACGCACGCACACACACATGTATATTTGTGTCGATGTTTATCTGTACATAATTTATTGATCTACTTATATATTTGTGTATGTATGTATGTATGCATGTATGTATGTGTGTGTGTTTAAATACATACATCTGGACCTTGATTATATTTTTCTATCGTTGTGACGTGTATAGAATCACACACGCATACATACAAACACTTACACACTCATACGTACAGTGAACCTTCGATGCAGCCGAGGGTCCGAGTTAACCAATGATATGGGTTAATACAGTATATGTTGCATACTATGTTGACAATATATACACAGCACATTTTAAAGAGTAACCAAATAATAGAAAATAGTATATAAAACATATTTGATATTATTTAGCGTTACAGTCTGTAAAAATTCAAAAGTTGAGACTATATATATATTCCATTTACCGGTGAGAGATGACGGGTGAGACTGATATGGCGGAAGTAGTTCTCAAAGAATAGACCATAATTTTGCAGTATGAGATAATAGAGCGAGGCACTGCTCTGTTACTGCTCTTCACTTGTATTAGGAGGAATTGTGTCTAAAGTGGGTAAAGCATCAATATCATTATCAAATCTAACGGCTGTAGCAGAGTTGAGAAGACTTGATTTAAAGGAGGAATTGAGATTTATTTATTTTTTTTCGTCAGTATTTGTTGAGAAGTCAATATACGAAATTAGTTATCAAAGGGAAACTGCTTAACACAGTTTGGACCTCTTGGGTTAATTGTTCATATTTATCTTCCTTGTTATCTTTGCTGTCACGATCTAACCTTTGTCCACTATGACTTTTGCGTGACATGTTTTCACCCATCAACTGAAGTATTCGATGAGAAATCCTTTGCTTTGAATTCTTCAAAATCGTATTCTATCTCCATATCACGTAAATGTTTTCTTTTTCTCTTCCAACTTTTGATTAAAGTGGTATAGTTTTCAGTATATCTTTCAGAATGCTGCGAAATTGAATATGGCAAACTTGACGGCGTTACTGAGAGTCCTTTGTATTTGCATGTCTTCACTAAGATCATCCTCTTCTATCATTACTAGAACTTCGCTCAAATATTTACGTTAGTATAATACCTTGCAGAATTCACAGATGTCTCAGTCCACTGACTAAGCCTGAAGGAATGGCAAGAACATGGATTGCATTTAAACAATCATTACTGAGAAACAAGTAAACAACTGCGCGACAAGGTGAGTCTTCTGAAGTTAGTGTTAGCAGAAATTATAATGGCATTTTCTTGTTATTTATTTTCTGCAGGAATGAAATGTCAAATATAACCTTAATGATGCATCATTTTTGGAATACTAATAATAATGCACAAGTGTATAATAATGCATTATGTATTTTGAAACTTGTGAATGAGCTGACCATTCTGCCACAATCTCTCATTAACTTTAAAAGGTGCTTAACGTCAACGTTCAGGCAACACAACACTGATAAATGTTCCTTTACGATCAGGTGAGACGGTTTCAGTTTAAAAGTTTGAGTAATTATTAGTATCTATTGACTCAACTTAGTTTTATTCCCTGGTTAATTTCATTACTCATTCTGTGGAGAGATCTAAATAACCATATCCACCGATCACTAACTTTGAAATTCGCTATGCCTCTGTACCTAACCTGTTTGGCAGCACGAAGAATATAATAACGAAGAATATAGTCCGAGTGTTATTATCATAAGATTATGAATGAATAAACGTTGTATCTTTTGAAATTCTCATCCGCTACTTGGCATCAAAAACTGATGATACATCACCCTTTCTATTTCAAACAAAAAATTCAATAGGCTTGTCTGTAGCCTCGTGAATATCTGAAACTGTTTGCTATTTAGCAACATACCCTTTATAAACTTTGCTCACTGAAGAACCAGTATCCAACATCTTTATGAATTCTAGTTCACGCCTCTTTAAAGTATTGTTTTCTACTGAAGCTATGATACAAAGCTGCAATATGCCTTCCGGCTAAAATACCAAAATTTTGCGAGGCAACACAAGTTATGTTGCATATTGCGTTAATTGTCACATTTTTCTGTGCTACCGTACTGAACCTACAATTCTTGGATAAGTGACACTCAAAAGATAACATACAAACTTTAGGATATTTTAACATTACAATATTTATCTCTGAATATATACTACTATATATAGGTGCTCAGTGGTTAGAGCATCGGGGGTCACAATCATGAGGTAGTGAGTTCGATTCCCGAACCGGGCTCTGTGTTGTGTTCGTGTGCAAAATGTTTATTTCACGTTGCTCCAGTCCACTCTGCTGTAGATATGTGTTGCGGCGCCACTGGTACCAAGCTTTATCGACCTTTGCCCTCCCTTAGACAACATCGGTGGCGTGGAGAGGGAAGGCTGATGTGCATGGGCGACTGCTGGTGTTCCATAGATAACTATGCTCAGATTTGTGCCTCGGAGGGGAACTTTCTAGGTACAATCCCATGGTCATTCATGACTGAAGTGGGTCTTTGCTCTTATTTTTACTATTATCTTAATTGCCATTAGTTTATAACCAGATTGTGTATGAATAGAACTCAGTTTATTTCAATTAATAAATCTTTAGCAAATTTATATATATACAAAGTTTCTCCATGAAAACGTAGTGTCGAGAAGGTAAATCGGTTTTCTTTAAGAGGAATGTACTGAGGATAAGAAAGAACAAGTCTTGTATAAGCCGGTTGCTGAACACAGGTGAACTGAAACAGAGAAGAAAGGTGAATAATTTGGAATAGAAGGCGGAGTAACAAGTTAGCTGGTATGCTGGAAAGAGCGTATATTTTTAAGGGCAGGGTGAAAAATAATCAAGACGTATATCCACTTGGCCCTTTTTTGTTGTCACCCTTCCGTTATCCCATCATAAATCCAATAAATATCACGATACTGCTCCCTGTGGGTGTTCAGTGCTATCTCAGAACAAATAATAATATTTCATAGCATTGGATTGTAAAGTAGCTTCCATTTATGATCCACTATTATATTAACTACATTAATTTTTATGATTGATTCACAACCATTGCTGTGTGTGCAGTGATCGGTTAGTACATTCACAATACGTGTTCCTACAACATTGCTTTCCAAAGATGATTCATTCCGTTGAGATTCGGAGTTCTCTTGACTACGAGTAATCAGGCAAAGTAAGATTCATTTTGACGTTGTATAATTAACGGAAAATGGAGGGCAGCTAAAATGTCATTTATTTTGATTTAAGAAATATCATTTAATATTGTTAAAAAGATTTTATTTTTAGAATTACAATTAGTAGTAATATCAATGTAACTACGCTTTATATATAACGTTAGGCTTAACCGTAAATAAGTATTATCGTTATAGGAAACAAAATCAAATTGTTTGGCATAGTAACATGTTCTTAAGATAACCTTCTGTAATCTTTAAGAAATTAGTCTATAATAAAATTTGTCACATATATAACATTTCACGGGATGACTTAAAGAGAGTGGCATGAGTGAGAAAATGCAATACGTCCCTATAGACAACGCCTCAAAGTACCGCAAAAACTGTGCAAGTGAAGTAATTTATTGCATAATACTTGTTCAACATGTGTGTGGCAGCTAATTTATTAAGAATTTTGATAAGAACTATACAACTATATTTTCCTACAGGTATCACTAGATATTGAGCAATAAGTATTTAAAGGTACAAACAATCTCATAAGTTTTATTTCAAGTACCAACTGAATGAATTATAACAGCCTTCTGTTACATAATTAACTCCAATGTAACTGTGCCACTCTTGATTCATAGTAACCTCATGGTAACTTCTCTTTCAACAAGGAGATTGTACTTTGTGCTAAAAAGAAGTTGTTAGACATTAGTGTACAGTTTTATTAAGACTTTACAGAAGGTAACTTTAAAAAACATGTATATACGATACATTATTTCAACACCTAGTGGAAAGCAACACATCTCTCGCAGCCCATCTGGAGACCGCAATATAAAGGTACCATGTACGTTATGGTAAACAGTGGCCATCCTTGCAATCAATACTACAAATGATTGAGATTGTGCGCTTGTGTACATCTAAAAGCATTTTTATATTGATGTCTCCTTTCGACTTTTTAAATTCTACGACCAATTCATCTTTAAGAGCCCTTACCAGAATATAATATTCCCACTGAAGAAGACTTTCTGTGAGATTCTTCAAAAGATTGGAAGTTCCTTGAAGTGCTTTAAATACTCTTTGGATATTCAGAGTTCATCTTCCTAACTTGCATTATCCAAAAGTACTTTGTATGAAAACACCAGACGAATCTGTTTTGTTTTATTCAGTTTGGTACATTATTTTATTGTATTATATTTAAGTACAGATCAATTGTTCTCTCTGCTCTGTCAATAATTATGCTTCCATTTACGTCATTCCTCTATCTTCTACACCTCACAGTGACTCTGTCTTCTCTCTCTTTTCCTGTCCTCGACGCTTGCGTATAAATATATGAATCTATTTCGCTTTGCTTCTTAGGCATTCATTTATTTACTTTTCTCTCTCCTTCCCTTCTTTTCCCCTCTCTCCCTTTCATGCATGGTCTCCAGCATGCATACATATATACATACGTACATGTATAAATACATAAATATATACATCCATATGCAAGTTTATATATATATATGCACAATATATATATATATATGCATGTTTATATATACATACATATATATGTATACTTGTATTTCTCTCTCTTTCTCTCTCTGTATATGCATGCATGCTTTTTTTTGTTTTTTCACAGTAAGTTAGATTGCCAAGCGTTATAAATCACTATATACTTGCACAGTCCTTCGGCCTCTTCTTTCTTTCTTTCTTTCCTTCTTTCTTTGTCTTTCTTTCTTTCTTTTTTCTCTACTCTTCCCTTCTATATTCCCCCATCTTTCTTTTCCTTTTGCTTTGTTCGTTTTATCTTTTACATTCGAACTTAAAAGATAAGAAAAATTGTATCTTACTAGAATCACTTTCTCCTATACATCAAGAAGATCTATTTTATGCACTTCATTCCTATGTTGTCTTTATGGAATGGAAAAGTATCGATGTTACGTTATATATATATATATATATATACATATATATATATATACATATATCGTAAGTATTTTCATGAATTTCTTGTCTCTCGGTAGGATTTGTTTAGTAACGTATGCGGAAATTATAAACCTAATAATATTTATTCTAGACTTAATTAACAATAAGCTTCATTAACGAAGGTATTGATCGGGTGGGTGACCTATTCATCTCCGTAAATATAAGCGGTCAGCAGGAAGATAACTTTTTAGCAATCTAAATTTTAAAGAATCAAGAATAATCTCGAAAACAATTCATTACTGCAACTGACAAAAGGATTTATTTGTACACAAGAGATTTTTGAAAAGAAAACGAAAAACTTTTTACTTTCTCGACATATAGGGGATACCTTCACTAAATACAGCTATCCACCTATTGTTCTCTCGCACTGAATATTCCTACTATGTAGTACTACTTTTTTTCACAGATAGTCAGGTATCTATATATTCAATAGATACTTTACGAATAGTTTTTATGCATTGATCTGGACTTCATATTATAATCTAGTTATATTCTAATTCCGTATTTGATTTTAATTCGTATTTTTCAATATTTTATTTGCATCATTTTACAATATACTTTTTCTTTTAATCCCTATCCTTCACATAATCTTTGTTTATTTAATTTAGTTTAATTTAATTTTATTGTATTTCATTCTATTTATAATTTATCTGAATTATCTATTCACATACGCATAATACATTTGAAGTAACAGCTTCGTGAAGCTCCTTCGGATTTATTTTCCTCTCCCTCCCTGCCGCTGTTCTCAATGTATCCATATCATTCAATAGTGTTATGTTAGTTATAGATATGAGAATGCTAACATGAGTGTGTGCGTATAAGATAGTCTGTTGGCGTATATGTATGTATACGTATATTTGTCTATGTACATATATGCATGTGTGTATAAAAATTTATGCACGGAAAGAAGACCGCCAAGTGGTCTTCTTACATGCTAAAAATGGGCAGTCAAAACCCCAAACCACGAAAAGCATTCTTATTTAGAGCATTTAGATTGTAAGCGAGGAGGACAAATTGAGAAAATTAAAATATCAATTAATTCTATACTCCGAAGTTTCACCGTTAATGATTAAATCAATCAATTAATTAATTAATTGATTAATCAACTATCCGTGGATATTCAGTAGAATCGCTGAAGATAAATAATCATGAAACTAGAATACGTACCGAAAACAAAAATGAAAAAATACGTGCGTTTTTAGCTTCATCTTAACAGATTAAGAATTCAAATCAAAATGTCCACAATCAACGTGCGGAGCCAGAATATTACAGCAGTGAATAAATTCAACAGTGAATTATATGACCCAAGAATTAAATACTTAAATATATAAATATAAGGGTAAAAATTATTATAATATAAGGGTAAAATTTATACCAATGATAAGCATGCGCAAAAAAAGTCCGTAGACATGAATATCTTATGAGTGCATAAAAATTTATACACGAAGAGAAGACCACTAGGTGGTCCTCTTACATGATAAAACAGATAGTCAAATCTTCAAACCACGAAAAACATTCTTATTTAGAGTACTTTGATTGTACACGTATATATGTTATGAAAATATTTATGTCTACGGACTTACGCATGCTAACCACTGGTATAAATTATTATTTTAATAGTTTTTACCCTTATATATATATATATATGCTTGTATATTAACTGCTGTTTGTAACTTGTTGCTGTCTTTATGATAAATCAATTTCACAAGTTTATGCGTATAGAAGCAAACTAGACAAACTGCACTATTACAAAACCTTTTGTAAGTACAGATACACTATCTATTATCCTTAAAATAACAGGTGTCTCAAGAAGGAACTGATATGCAGAGCCAATATCTCTGACATTTAATAAAATCTGAAAATTTTCGTAGCTTTCCCTAAAATTACCATTAATGCTCTAAACAGAAAGATGCTATTCAAATTCTTTGTTAAATTTGTTAAATATGAAGGACGGAAATGTGATTAATCCTTTCATAGGATGAATTATCGCAACCAAGAATAATAAGTATAACGGACGAGGCAGCAGATGTAATCTTTGCACAAGGGAGAAGCTAAAATCTATAAATCTTGCCTTCATACAAAACCGTTTCAATTATTAAAACCGTTTAAATTATATACAGATAGATTACGTTTATATATTATGAGTAATGTAATACACTTTTCCCGTTCCAAACAAATAAGAAATTCAAACCAAGAAAACCTAATATCACTTCTTTCTCCATAAGTCGAAACAGCACAATCAGTATAAGTAATAGAGTTCTCATCAAGCAATATTACTGGTTATTTCATATAAATGGTCGGTGGTTAGAGCGTCGAGTTTACGATCATGTGATTGGGAGTTTGTTTCTCGGACCGGGCTGCGTGTTGTGTTCTTGAGCAAGACGCTTTATTACACGTTGCTCCAGTTCACTTCAGCTGTAGAAATGAGTTGCGACGTCACTGGTGCCAAGTTGTATTAGCCTTTGCCCTTCCCTTGAATAACATCGGTGGAGTTGAGAGGGGAGGCTGGTATGCATGGGCGACTACTGGTCTTCCATAAAAAGAACCTTAGGTTGTGCGTTCGCCGGTGAAGGTGACTTTCCGCCCAGAATTGTACCCCGGAGGGGAACCTCTTACGTGCATCCATAGTCCTTCGTGACCGACGGAGTCGAGTTTTGAGAGTTTATATATATATATATATATATATATATATATATATAT
>NC_068984.1:27877035-27877701 GCF_001194135.2 Octopus bimaculoides
TATATATATATATATATATATATATATATATATATATATATATATATATGTGTGTGTGTGTGTATATGTATGTGTGTGTGTGTGTATATGTATGTATGCATGTATGTATGTATATAGATAGATAGATAGATATTAATATAGTAGTATTACACATATATTATGAATAATACAATACACTTTTCTCGTTATAGTTATTGACACTGATTGTCTGCAACAGAAACATTTCTAAACATGTTGCATATGTAAAACATTTTATTTAGGTCTAATCCTTGCCCATGACATCAAATTTCTCCTCTCCAAGTATTAATAGCAGTTTCAAATTTCGGCGCATGGCCAGTAAGTTTGTGAGAGGTGGTAGGTCGATTACATCGACTCCAGTGTTCAAATGGTGCCTATTTTATTGATCTTAAAAGGATGAAAGGCAAAGTCGATCTCCGCGGAATTTGAATTTAGAACGTAAAGACGGATCAAATGCCGCTCAGCATTTTGCCCATCGTGCTAACGATTCTGCTTGCCATCCACCTTCTCCAAGTATTAATATTACCTGAGGGTAAGGTAAATCCAAAACAGCTTGACGTCAATGAATTTTAAAATCGTAGAGTTTGAACAGATTCTAATCATATACACACATACACGTGTTATATGTGTATATATATATATATATAT
>NC_068984.1:27877890-27887917 GCF_001194135.2 Octopus bimaculoides
TGTGTGTGTGTGTGTGTGTGTGTGTGTGTGTGTGTGTGTGTGTGTGTGTGTGTGTGTGTATGTATGTATGTATGTATATATATATGGAGAGAGAGAGACAGAGGAGGGGAGAGGAGAGAGATATGTACATATATACGTGTATATGTGCGTATGTTATACAAGAAACAGTACAAATGAGACTATATTCTTCCTCCGGATAAGATTTGCTAATAATATTTCACAAAAATTGTGTTTGCATAATTTTCTAAATATCTGCCCCGAACAATCTTATTCGTAAGATATTAACAGTACGATAACAAGTACGGTATGTTTGAGTGAATTTTTCAGTAAATATCTCTGGAGAAAATTCTAATTTTGTGAAATTATCATAAGGATATTCACTATAAATAAATTAAAACATCATATGAGTAAAATTATTTAAATTTTGTGCCAACAGAAATAACAATTATTTATACTTACATAAGATATGAAAATTTAAATTAAAAAAAGAAAGAGTTTTTTTTCGCGTTCCGTTAAACAGTGTGGTTAATAGTCTGCATCGATGTTTTGAAGGAAGTCAAAGAAGAGAAAACAGCATTTTGAGATATTAACATCCATCTGCATTTTCATTAATTTAAAAATTTCTATTAGTTGATTGTTATTGGCGTTTACTCCCTCCTTGTTATTTTTTGATTTTAAACACGTTTCGAAGGAATTTTCCCTTACTAATTGCATGGATAATCTCGGTTAATTGAAGATTTTCAACTCATTATATTACACGTGTGAGATCCTACGCTATGCCAATTTAGTATGCAGAACGCATCCCTGAGATATTTTCCATTAGGCTTATTCATACTTGAAGAAGAGAAAATGTTTAAAGTGTTACCAATGAGCTTCCATACTATGATTACATTTTCTTAAAATTTTCAGCATTTTGTTTTCGAAAAAGAGCAGGTGCAAATGTCCATTATATGGCGTTTTCGTGTAGAACGCTTTATTCTCTATGCTTCAGTTCAAATACCAGCCGTCCATGCCAGATGTTATGAAAGTACTGCTCTCGACCGTGTGTATAAGGAAAGATTTACATTCAATCTAGTTGATCCTAATGAATTCGATTCGTGACGATATCTATTTACAATCGTAGTAACCGTCTTCGTTTATCCAAATTAAGGGCTGGGAAAGTGAATTTACTAGACAATCGTTGCACTTATGAAAATATGTGGTTTTAAAAGTAGTCTCAAAGACACAAATAATCATTCCTATCGACCCCGCCAAAAACTAAAGTTGATCCTAGAACTGAAATTATATATTCCTGATTTTGACACAAAGCCAGCAATTCAATTCTGAAATAGGTGGGTTGGACGATGTTATTGACTCCACTATTTCACTGGTATTTTACTTTATTGTCTCCAAAGAGCAAAATTAATCTCGGCGGGATTGAAACTAAGAACGTAAAGAGCTGAGGCAATACCGCAAAACATTTCTTCCGACGCTTTAACGGGTCAACCAGCCGCCACCTTAACTTGATCTGAGAATGTAGAGAAGTAAATAAGATCCTTTCTACAATAGGCACAAGGCCTGAAATCTTGAGGGAGGGGCTAAACAGTTACATTGACTCAATACGCAACTAGTACTTATTTCATCAATCCCAAAAGGATAAAAGGCAAATGCGACCTCAATGGAATTTGAATTCAAAGCATAAAGACGGACGAAATAATGCTAAGTATTTTGTCCGGTGTGCTTACGATTCTGCCGGCTAACCGCCTTAGAAGAATATTTAATGTCGTAATATATTTTGCTCGTCACATTTATCATATCTGCGAATGTACCACTACCGTTTTAAAACCACTGGGCTGTTGTCAGAGATCTTGGGTGACCATTGCTAATCTATATATCCTGTAGTTTGTTGTCAACAGATTTTGTATGCCCCAGTGCATTTCTTTATACGGTGGAATATAATATAATATAATGTGTCCTAGCAGTGTACTTCTATTTTGTAATAAAAATAATGAGATGTTAATTAAATGTTTAACTGATAGGGGTTATTGGCAATATGATTATAATTTTTGGCCTCTTACCCTCGTACTTAAAATTGAGAATGTTATAAATGTTTACATGTGGAGGCGCAATGGCCCAGTGGTTAAGGCAACGGTCATAGGATCGTGGTTTCGATTCCCAGACCGGACGTTGTGAGTGTTTATTGAACGAAAACACCTAAAGCTCCACAAGGTCCGGCAGGGGATGGTGGCCAACCCTGTTGTACTCTTTCACCACAACTTTCTCTCACTCTTACTTCCTGTTTCTGTTGTGCCTGTAATTCAAAGGGTCAGCCTTGTCGCACTGTGTCACGATGAATATCCCCGAGAACTACGTTAAGGGTACACGTGTGCGTGGAGTGCTCAGCCCTTGCAGGTTAATTTCACGAGCAGGCTGTTCCGTTGATCGGATCAACTGGAACCCTCGACGTCGTAAGCGACGGAGTGCCAACAAATAATGTTTTCATATAAACTAAGTTTTGATCGGTTTCACCTCTACATCATCACTAGATATCTTACTCCTGGAGATGTACATAGTAGCGGACAAGATTCGAGTGTAGAAAATTTATTTCTAAACCAAGGTGTAAATTTAGACTAAAAGTAGATGCTTTATGTTCAATTCTGTCCATCACTAAAAAAAAAAAAAGACAAGTATAAAACAGCTAATGACAATCAGAGATCAAACAAACTGAAATGTAAGGTAGAAGTAAATATGAAAATATTTTTCATCTCCAAGAGGAAGTTAATACCTTCAAAATTAAAATCATATAAATGTAATGTTTTATTGCAGAAATTTTATTGAAAAGTATTCAAGTTTAGTTTGTTTCGTTGTCCAGATTGCATTACTTTAGCAGCTTTGGTATGAAACTAAGAACGACAGGAAGAGAAGAAAAAATATAATTGTTAGAGCTAAGGTTAGAAAGTTTGAAATAAACTAAGAACATCGAAATATTTTTGTAGTTTTATTTATTTATTGGCTAGCTCCATTAGTGTGGTAACTATATCTAGAATTACATTTCCTAATCGCCTATCTACCTCTAGCTGCATGACACTATTAAGCTATTATCACCCGCAATTTTTCTTCTTTACACCACTCAAATTTTCACTTACTTCGCAAACTAAAGTGCTGCTAACAATTATAGGGTCATATATCGATTTCGTATTACATCATGTTTAAGGATTTGATGTATCAATAAATTACAATCCTAAAGTAACTGCTAAAAACTTCTCTTGAAGTAGCAACTTCAGATAACGTAAATGTCATACGTGCTTTTTGCCCTCTAATCACAACGAGCTAAGCATAAATTTCCTCGACATTACCATTTGCCCACAAACACACATATGTATGCTTGTATGTGGTTTGTATATATGTATTTATGTATGAAAATACAAGCACAACTATTACTATGTGGTTAAGAAGTTTACTTCACAGCCACGTAGTTTTGGGTTCATTTTTCAAGGCACTTTAGGCAAGTTTCTACAGCCTAAGGTCAAGTTGTACCTCCTGAATGAATGTGATGGACGAAAATTATGCGAAATTATATATATATATATATATATATATATATATATACCGTTGCTATTGTGTTAAACTGTCGTATATCCAAATTTGGCCAAATGCGTTTTTTTTTTTTTCAATATTTATTTTTGATTGCAATAGCCGGTTCTTTTGGTCAAGCTATCGTATAACCAGCTGCTTCAAATGTAAAAATATCAAACATTGGCAAAATGTAGGACAACGGTTTTGCTATGGAATGGTGAAACTATTTCTTCATTTTCTGAAAAAGCAACGTTTTGGACTTCCGACACTTTTGCGTAATACCAGCGATATATTTATATATGTAATTGATGAAAGAAATGAAAGATGGATTTAGTACGAATCTTTATTAAGCACGACGATCGTTTCCACCCACCCTGCATCTGTTCCATGGAGGTAGAATATTGTGTATCTAGTTGTGTTGCATCAATCAGTGCAGCTGCGTCACTTCAAGTGCTTCGTCTCATAAAACATTGCGGATTTCCTGACGTAGATCCAGTGAAAATTATATCGTTACAGTGAATGACATTAGGTAGCCCCAAACGGTGAATGCGCTTGAATCAATATGCTAATAGAGTTACATCAAAATTCCAAGTAATTACACCCCCACATACACACACATATACAGAGAGAGGCAAAATTGCCTTCTTGCGAAAATATACAAACAGACCCCATCAACCATTAATGAATTCATAAAGGATGGAGCCAGGGCTTCTTTCTTTTTCAGTTGACTGACCCATCCGTTTATTTTAGTGAGCACGAGGAAAATTTACACTTCGTTTTATTAACTATAAAATCAATTGTTTTATATATATATACAAACATTATTATGGTACGCTGACTCCACCCCCGAAACAGCTGTCGGATTTATGACACCTTTCTCCGCCCCTTTAATTATGTCTGTCGCTTGTACTCTGTGTAAGTTGGGCCTATTAACATAAATATCTATATGTTTATAAATAAAAATTCATCACCTGAAAGTTTCCACGTTTTGCGTCCTCTCGTTATGCATGTATACACATATAGTTATTTTTTATTTACGAGACAAACGAAACAAGCGGAATTTTCTTTTTTTGTTTTCATTTGATCTTACTGTGGTTTTATCAATTTAGGACTCTACTTCTAGCTTTAGTGGAGTCAACAACCACCAGAAAGGGTTTTTAGGGGTTGGGGGTGATAAAGTAAAGAGGATACATAAAGGATACCAAAAAGAATACAAATATTTCCGTTTTAGCGACTTGAACGGAGAAATGCAAAACATTAATTTTTATCGGCTAATATAAAATAAAGACAACTGCGCACATCATCTTTAGCTGAACGTGCTTGAAATTGCATACAAATTTTCTTTAATTTTCACTCAATCTTTTTAGACAGGGGAAGAACATATTCGATATCGTTCACTGTCACTGGAAACAGATGTAAAAAGAGATGATGGTCATGGTCGGAAATTTTTCTAATCTAAGGCTGCTTGTTCCGACCTAACTTCAGACTAAGCTTCCACGACACGATCTACATGACATAAATATTATGAAAGAGCTATATAGCCAATATCTTTATCTTATCATATACAAGTAATTTAAATTTCTTAATTGAAGTCTGTGTAGTCAGCATGTATTGACTATACTTTGTTAATTTTAGGCAGCACAACACCAAATGATAAGAAAAAGAATCTTATAATTAAACAATTAATTTAGAAGGAGGTGATTTGCACCAGTTAACGTTCGATTAATATGAAAACACATTAAGAAAAATATTATTTTATTATTTTCTAAATAAGTCGATTACCAGGGATATCGACAAATTTCAGGAATCTATGAACTTCTGATCAAAAGCTGTACAATGTGTTAACATAGAAGGGAATTTTGGATTTTAATTCAGTGAAGCTTCATTAGGGATTTACAATAGATACAGTTTCTGAAGACGCTGCTGATTAATATAGCCCTACTTTGCAATGGTATCGTTAGTTTAAATTATAGTGCATTTCACTATAGTCTGCTGTTACATTCCGCATATTCTTCATATATTCGGTCATAACCTTAATATTTTAACTGAATTCTACTTCATAGCATTGGCGAACATGATACTGTCATCATTGCTAAACCTGCACGATCTGAGGTAAAAGCATTTAAACTAAATAACAATATCAATAATAAAAATACCCAGAAACATGAAAGATGAGACAAGAGGAAATATTGGATAACATCATAAGTATCTGCAAGTACTTCCAATTATAATGCTAGTAATATCTGAAACACTATAAATATGGTTTCTTCAAACATATAACCATTAGATATCCAAAACTGCCGTTAACCTCCTTAGTTTCACTTACATTCACATATAAGGTAATATCATAAATCAAATGAAAGAAATTGAGATTAAGAAAAAAAGTGAGAATGGCTTTAATTTATAGACAAATGGCTGCCAGTAGTTTATTGTCAACTTTTCTCATCAAATGTATAATAGCTATCCATCTTGACATTTATAAATTCAAGCAATCTTTCTGGTTTACTGTATGTTTTTATTTATTTATTTTTAACTGTTTTCTGTGTATTCTTTCTTGTTCGATTTGTTGGAATTTATTTTTGAAAATTTGGATATTTGAGTTGCTGTGGCAATTAATTTTGCATATGGTTAGTCGTTCTAACACAGTGTAATCAAGTGTAAAGTAGAAATGGTAACTGTTTTCACTAAGACAGAGTGAAGCAAACAGACTAATGTTCTTTGCCTTTATGTTCAATATTCAACAAAATAGTTGCAAGAATGGCTTGTAATCATGACATTGTGCTTAGTAATTCAGTAATTCAGCCCATTAACCCAAACATTTATTGTATCTTTCAACCAGATAATTTTATGAAAAGATATCTGAAAAATTACAAATAAATGGCTGATTAGTATATAGCAAGGAAAATATAGATGAATAACTCAAGTATGAAATATATCAACATAGAAAACCGGTTGCAAAGAGAATATTCTAGAAATGTCAATTAAAATTGTAATTTTATCACTTTTCTCCTTTTAGCTTGGATAATTGACACATTTGAAACAAAATTGGGCTGATTAAAATGATGAGATGAATTTTACTTATAACAAGGAAATGAATAGCGTCCGCTAGCTCTAAATCTTAGAAATCTCAGTGAAATAAATCCATTCAGTTTATACCATAAATTGTGAGAGCAACCTTTCCAACTAAAATATATAGCAAACTTTCTTTCATGAGGAATAAAGTGCTCATCTGATACTTTATTTTATCGATCTTTAAAGAATGAAAGGCAAAGTCCACCTCGGTGGAATTTGAGTTCAGAACTTAAAGATGGACGAAATGCCGCTAAGCATTTTGCTCCGTGTGCTAACATTTGATTCTGTAATATTATCACTTCTTTGTTCAAAGATCGATCATGGGAACGCTTTTTAGAAAATTCTGAAATAATTATTTATTCGTGAAGATGTAAATTTGTATATTTCAGTTATTTTTGCCATTTTTCATTTATGCTTTCCTTACTAGGATATTATAATTTAAATAGTGAAGTTTCACAGTATGACACTGTGCCAAACATAAAAGTCCTTATTAAGGGGTCAAATTTGTGGCTACTGAAATGGTCCTCATGGAGTTTCATTACACAGTAAAACTAAAAACATATGAATATGACTCCATTATATTCAGAGTGAGAGAGAGAGAGAGTATTTGTAAGAGAGAAAGAGCTAATAGCTAGTATTCTTGTTCTCGCCCTCTCTATTTTAGAACTAATATTTTATGGGAAACATATTTCCTGAGGGTATCATACAGCTACACATTCTGTGTTTACTTCAATCTGCACAAGGCCTATTGACATAACACTACCGAATCAGTCTATATATATATGTATCTACGCACATATACATATTCATATACATATGCACATACGCACACACATATGTATATATCATTTAATACATACTCCTGAAGATTATAGTTACTACTCCGAGTTTCACCAGTTGCTTAGCATAATTCAGAAGTTATATATTCCGAGAGAATCCTCGGGCATTCACAATTTTCAGTTCCATTTGAAGACCACATGACATAAGTAACGTCTTTCTAAATCTTATGACATAATGTAAGCTGGATAAAGGATAGCTAGTGCACTAGATTATTTCCCTTGAGCCCATAGTCAAGCACACTGCTTGGATGATTCATAATTTTCTTTGTAAATGAGATTTCAGAACTACATTTGAAAATAATACTTATTTTAGAAGTTGTCATGAAGAGAAGATACGCCATCTCATAAAAGTCACGAGAGAGATATATTGTGATAATGTAGTAAGTTAATAAAAGTATTTAATCGTGGGATCTTGTGAACGGCATGTTTGTATAAAAGGTGTGCAGAAAATGGTTACAGTTCACTAGAGAGGTTCACATTTTTCTTATGTAAGTAGTCTGATCGTGTTATAGATTCCAATATTTAACCTTACATATACTTATTTAAGTTGCGATATTTGCCGAGAAAATTTGATCGCGATAGTTAGACGAAGTTTCGATACCGCTCAGTACAATAGATTTTAGAGCAGACAATTGATATTGGCTTGTATTATTGCTATAATATCTAAGACGGCAAGCTACCAGAATCGTTATCGCGTCGGGTAAAATGCTTAGAGGCATTTTTGTCCGTCTTTACGTTCTGAGTTCAAATGCCGCCGAGGTCGACTGTGCCTTTCATCTTTTCGGGGTCGATAAAACAAGTACTAATTGGGTACCGGAGTTGATATAATCAACCAGTCCCCTCCCCATAATTTCAGGCCTCGTGCCCATAGTAGAAAGGATCATGACTATAAAATTTGCCTGATTCTCAGATTTTAATGTTAATGGGCATTACTAACTAAGTTAAAGGTTGCATTTAATAAGTTCCTAGTTGTGTACAAAACGTCGTTTTTAGACCATAGTAGGTGAAGTTGCTGATGAGATCTTTCCTAAATTTAATTCGTGTCAAATAGCGGTCTAGTTGCAACTAGATTATCATCACTTTACAAGTCGATGTTGGATATGTGTCTATTCTTCACAACAGCCAGTGTGCATAGGATGACGAGATCACGTACCAGCGCTGTCGATTGGCACTGATATCAAAGGCATCTGCTTATCTAAATGCTAAATCAAACCGTTTCACTCAGGTTTAGCACCTACCAAATAGTATAATGATTCTAAGTCTATGGCAACAATGTCGTAATATCATTCAATGATAACTGGTACCTTAGTCAGTAGAAAATAAAATATCGGGGGATTAATGTCAACATTTTCGAACTGTGTGACTTCTACAGAATCTTGTTCTTCATGGATATTCTTGACCTTTCACAAGGTTGCTTCTGTTCCGTTGTTATTGTTTAGTTACTCTCCTAATTTTATCATTAATTCTTGGTGAAATATTTGTACTGATTAGTTCTGTTTCTATCTTAGCCGTGTCTATGTTTCATCATCTGATATTAGCGGCTAAGTTTTTTGCGATCCTTGACAGTGAAATATATTTCACTTTGTTAAGCACTGCTCTATCATCTAATTATTTCCTTGGTTATAGCTTTCGCCTCAAGGTTACTGTCATTATTTTTGCGTGCATAATTTTCATTTTATTTTTTACTAGTTTTATCACTAAGTAACTGCTTATATTTGGCTGAATTTACTTCATCAGAAAAAATATATATATTCTTTTCTACTCTTGGCAAAAGGCCTGAAATTTTTGGGGAGCGGGCCAGTCGATTAGAGCGACCCCAGTACGCATCTGGTACTTAATTTATCGACCCTGAAAGGATGAAAGACAAAGTCGACCTCGGCGGAATTTGAACTCAGAACGTAAAGACAGATGAAATATCGCTGAAGCATTTCGCCCGGCGTGCTAACGTTTCTGCTAGCTCGCTGCCTTAAATATATAAATATATACTGAGAGGTCATAGCTTCGGTACTACGGACATGTGGTTTGAATGTTGCAGAGAAGAGCCCCAGTACAGATTCTTTAAGCCGAGCCAACCGGTTGGAGGTCTCGGGCTAGACCAAGAGTGAAATAGTTGATAATATCTATAGTCTCAGTTGGTCGCGCTTGAGACTCTAGCCGAAAAGTGTAATGATGGCTGCTTCTGTCAGGACCCTATTCTATAGACCCCAGACATTCCGCTAATATTACTTCAGATTATGGGTGATTTTACCCTCCACATCAGTGAAGCTTCTTATTATTTTTCTTTACTCAACATCATCGTTTCTACAGATTTCATTCTATGTGATGATAATAACGAATGACAGTGGTGGAGGTAGCCATGATGATGAAGATGGCGGTGGTGGTGATGTAATTGGGGTTGATAGCGGTGGCGGTGGTGAAGGTGGTCAAAATATTACTGTTAAATAAAAATATATTGTAAAAAAGTTGTTTACTGCTACACCTACTACTACTACTACTACTACTACTACTACTACTACTACTACTAATACTAGTACTACCACCACCACCACCACCACCACCAC
>NC_068984.1:27887937-27890532 GCF_001194135.2 Octopus bimaculoides
ACTACTACTACTACTACTACTACTACTACTACTACTACTACTACTACTACTATAGTTTACCCTCCACATCAGCGAAGCTTCTTATATTTCTTTACTCGGGATTATCGTTTCCAAGGATTTCATTATACATTATACTCCGAACTCAAACTTCATGACCCGTAGATAGGTATGTAGACGCGTATGTATATGTATGGGTTAAGTTTACACACACACACAGACACAGACACACACACACACACACACACACACACACACACACACACACACACACACACACACACACACACACACACACACACACACACACACACACACAGCACAAACGCACACATACATATACATATATATATAAAATTATGTGAGCATATGTGTCAAGTCATATAAACTTTTCATATAACTTCTAATTCATTCTATACCAGAGCGAATAATATTTGCGAAATTGTCTTTGATATCAGTGTCTATGTACTAAAGAGATTGATATTGAAAATATATACCAAAATTCTTAAGAGAAGACTAAATCATATGTATTTTTTTTTACCTCTTTTAAGTTTTACATTATCAGCAGTTCCAAAGAGACAGAGAAGAAGAAAAAAAAATAATAAAGAAACAATAGCAACAACAAATATTTCTAAATAGCTAGAAAAACAACATTATTCTAAAGAGTGAAACTGATATTTATGTCAATAATTAGAATATCTTGATATTTACGATATTAATTATAATACTAACAAATATGAAATAAATTAGGAATATCAAAGCAATAGTATTAATACTGGTGATGGTGGTGTTGGTGGTGGTTGTGGTGGTGATGATGATGATGAGGATGATGATGAGGATGATGAGGATGAGGATGATGATGATGACTTGATGATAATGATGACGGTGGTAGTGGTACCGTGATGCGGTGGTAGCGATGTAATGAGGGTGACGGTGGTCGTGGTGGTAATGAAAGTAATTCTGGTAAATGATTATACTGCACAAAAGTTGCTTTCAACTACTACTACTACTACTACTACTAGTACTACTACTACAAAAATTATTAATAATATGAAAGAAAATCAATAATGATGAGATCAACAATAAGTATGATAAATATTAATATAAGACATTAAAAATGGAAACTTGAAGTTAACAGTACATAACTTATACACACACGCTCACGTACTTACGTAGATGTATATATATGTATGTGTGTGTGTGTATGCGTGCGTGTGTGAGTCTCTATATATATATGTGTGTGTGTGTGTGTGTGTGTGTGTGTGTGTGTGTGTGTGTGTGTGTGTGTGTGTGCGCGTTTATGTGCACTTCTACATTCGATATTCTGAGCGTGAAAGAGCGAGGTTTCTGTAAGAAGCCTGCGAAATTTTATGTCGCATGGAGCGACAACAAACTGTTTTAAATAATATATATACATACATACATACATACATATATGCATATATACATATACATATACATACATACATACATACACACACACACACACACACACACACACACACACACATACATATTAACCTCAGTTTGATTGGTCTGTTCGTTTCATTTTATGAGGTGAAGAATTTATGCCATATATATTTACTTGATAGAAATTGTAATTAAATTCCAATGGTTGAATCATATATAATGTATTTATTTCTTGTATAGGGTGAGGGGCGGAATATTTAAACAGATTGAATATGCTTCTACGAGTGAATTTTTATTTCGATTACTATTACGAAATAAAATCTTCTCACTAAAGTTTAAAAAAATGAACCGATGAAATTAACGACTGTGGGAAAACGGGTTCCCTGCCTATTTAACATTAGTAAAATTGAATTCAATCATGGGTGACAACGGTTGTCACGGATTTAGCTTAGCTGAAAGTAGCCAGGAAAACATTATTAACTTAAGATATTAAGTATTAGATATACACTCTGTGTATTTTTGTGTGTGTGTGTGTGTGTGTGTGTGTGTGTGTGTGTGTGTGTGTGTGTGTGCATATTTTCAACTCAGAAACGTCAAAGGAAGAGTCACTATACGTCCAATCAATTGTATCTGGAAAATTCGTATCAAGTTGTACTGTTCTTTTGGGTAGGAGGAATACTAGTATTTCTAGCCTTTGTGCAGGCCTATTGTTTAGAAATTTAATAAATTTGAACAGAAGGATATATTTTTATAATTAATTCTAAACTCTTCTGTTCAAATTTAATTTCATTAAATTTCTAAATTTCTATGTCTTTGTGCAGCTGAAGATTGCTCTACATTTTATATTTGATGTAATGTTTACATTGTTCAATTAAATGGAGTCGCATGAAACGATCGTACTGCATTACCTCTGGATATCCTTGTTGCTTATATTGATTTCAACCACCTTATTTTGAAACTGTATGGATAATACCATACTAAATTCTGGTGTGCCTAAACTTAAGTAGCATATTCACCTGAATCAATCTATCTATCTATCTATCTATCTATCTATCTATCTATCTATCTATCTATCTATCTTTCTATCTATCTATCTTTCTATCTATCTATCTTTCTATCTATCTATCTTTCTATCTATCTATCTATCTATATATATATATATATGTATATATATATATATATATATAT
>NC_068984.1:27890822-27891719 GCF_001194135.2 Octopus bimaculoides
ATGCTTTGTATTAAAAAATAAGCTATAAACGATGTGTTTGTTAATCTGAGGTTTTCCCCATTTTCTGATTATTTGCATTGGTTCCTGATAGACTCTTGTTTATCCTGTTGCTACCTGCACACGAATGTCCGGGAATAATACGGGTATCGGTTACCGATAGTATATACGGATATTTTATCCCTTAGTCGATTATTATAACCGCTAACTCTGTTTACACTATATATATATATATATATATATATATATATATATATATGAGGGGATACCCGAAAGAAACCGGAATTTTGCAATATCATTTGATGCACTTAGTTTTGCATGTTTACACTTTTATCGCATTCAAAGTATTCTTCATTTGAAGCAATGCATCTGTCCAGACGCATTTTCCACTGATCGAAGTAGTGCTGGAACTATTGCAAAGTGATGCCCTTTAATGCCTCCGTCGTTTTATTCATCACCTCTTCCAGATCTGCAAATTCTCCAGCACCAGCTTTCGTCACCAGAAATGATCTTCTGAAAAAGGTCGAATCAACTTTCAGTTGTTCTTTCAGTACATGGCATGCATTCATTTGTGACTGTTTTCAATCTCCCGCGAGCAAGCGGGGCACAAATTTTGCTGCAACTCTTTTCATTCGCAATTCCTCACTCAAAATTCGTTGGCAGGAGCTCTAGGACACACCGGTCATATCAATAAGTTCGATAATTGCTCGATGATGACCCTCCAAGATCAGTTCATGAACTTTCGTGATGATTTCATTTGTTCTGGAGGTCGACGGTCGTCCTGAACGAGGTTGGTCCTCAACAAATAAGTGACCATTACAAAAGCGTGAAAACCGCTCGTAAACATGTGTTTTGCTCTTGGCAGAAGCCTTGTAAACTGCTTAAAACATAACAACTGTT
>NC_068984.1:27891965-27895679 GCF_001194135.2 Octopus bimaculoides
ATATATATATATATATATATATATATATATATATATACATGCACATATACACATACATATATATACACATATATACATATATATATAAATATATATATGTATGTGTATATATATATATATATACATTCATACATACATACATATACATGCATACATATACATCTATCTATCTATCTATCTATCTATCTATCTATCTATCTATCTATATATATATATATATATATATATATATAAAGTAAAAAAAAAAAAAGTTCTTGGTACAGTATTATATATTTGAATAAATGAATAGAAATTGCTTTTCAGATAATTTTTCCACTTTAATAATTAGATGCTTATAAATTATTAATTATTAAATTATTACCGTTTGTAAACACCTAATAATTTATAAAATCTAATTATTAAGTGAAAAAAATCATAAGAAAAGCCATTTCTATCCATTTTTTCAGATTTATGTGTGCGTGTGTGTGTGTGCATGTATGTGTATGTATGTGTGTGTGTGTGTGTGTATACATATATATAACATATTATATATTTTTCAAATATATATAAATATATATTCTTTTACTTGTTGCAGTCATTTGACTGCGGCCATGCTGGAGCACCGTCTTGAAGTGTTTTAGCCGAAGAAATCGACCTCAGGAATATTTTTATACCTGGTAGTTTTTCTATCGGTGTCTGTTTGCCCAACCGGTAAGTTTCGTATGAGTATATATATATATTGAGAGAGAGATTGGTTGATAGACAGACAGACACATGGATCGATAGATAGATAGACAGATGGATAGATAGAAAGATTAGATATACATAGCCATACATAACTTTTTGCTGATAGGATGAGTGCTTCTCCTCCAAGTATATGTTGAAGTAAGTCAGTCCAGCTCAAGTCACCTTTGGCTTATTTAGAACAGGTGTGCACTGACGGTATTTGTTAAATTCTTTGCCTAATCTCCTTAGTTTTACATGTGATTTGCTCATTTCTCTCGTTAGAGTTCAGTATGTGACCCGATATAGCATTCAGAACCTTCTGACTCCGTTTAACACAATCTAATCAGAGTCACTTTTATTGTGGAAGCAACTAGTAATTGTAAGTTTTCATCTTTCTGAAGTTCAAGTTCTGGATTTCTTCAAGAGTCCGCTTTACCTCAAATGCATATGCTAGCAATGGCACTGCGGAAGCATTGCGGGATATGATTTTATCGATTGCAGAAAGTTCTGACTTCCATGCTTTTGAAAGTTTGCTGAAGCATCCCTTCATAACAGCACCGCCCTATTGAATGTTAACGTTGATTCCGGGGTATTTGTAACATTAGTGACTTGAGACAGGGATAATAGACAAAGCGTTGATATCAATACTCCATGTACTCCATGCCTAATTTATCTTTCTTTGCTTATTTAACAAATATGAACATTCATCCTGACCAAACTCCATTTCTATGTCTCGTGAGAATGTTGTGACTAATTATGCATTTTGGTATCATGGATATTATTTGAATCCATCTGAAAGTCAGCAACAAAAATTGGTGGTGCGACATTAATTTTCATCTGCAGATTGTATCGTGTGTGTGTGTGTGTGTGTGTGTGTGTGTGTGTGTGTGTGTGTGTGTGTGTGTGTGTGTGTGTGTGTGTGTGTGAAATTGAATTTGTAAACAATGGAAAATGATTACTTATTACATCCAGTCGCGTTTATTTATAAATTTGAATCATAGCCTGCGATAAAACACAAAAAGAATTGTTCGGAAACCTAAATATTCTCACAATTTATTTAAACCAATGTGATGACTTTTTTATTGACGATGCGATACACTCTCCTACATGATCAGCATTTCTGAATATCAATGTTAGCACATGTCGTCATAATGTCAGCTTCACATTGATATTGCCTCTGGAGATAACACCTATCTTTATTATGTCATTCCCAATATACACTGTCTTAGGTTCCCCAATCTCACACACATGTATAGCACATTCCTGTAATCTGTCTGTCTGTATCTCTCTCTCTCTCTCTCTCTCTCTCTCTCTCTCTCTCTCTCTCTCTCTCTCTCTTTCTCTCTCTCACGCTAATTCTCTTTCACTCGCTTATACTGCTCGAAATCTACATACCTTTAACTACTGCCTACCTATGCATATATCGATGTGTACATGGCTATAGGTTCATATATGTGCTTACATATACGTATAGTATTATTATCTAGAGCATAAAACTAATGCAATCTTTCTCTCTTCTTGTTCTTAGCATATACGCGGCTGATAGAAATGAATCTTAACTTATTATGTTAATTGATTGTAGTAATTCGTTGGTGGGAGTGAGAAACGTTATAAAAAAAGCATAAGGCGTCTCACTGAGTGCTCGAACCATTCAATTGTCACTAAACTAACTTGTATTCCGAGGATGACATGTTCATCTCATATCTGCGTAGAAAGTGGACGTTAAATAATGATGATGTCGATACATACTTTTAGACATAACTATCTATTTATCTATATTTACGTACATTTACGCAAGATCTGTGACAGAATATATACATCAAATGGAATACAGATTATACTTACATGCATATTCCACACTGGCAATAGTTGTGTTGGTCTGCATGCAATATATTACAATTTTCTTAGCCTTTTATTAGCTAATTAATGTCTGTAATCTTTTAAAATGTGGCTTCCTTTCTTCCTACAGCATTATGTGACATTTTCAAAGGAATTCTCAACTAACAGCACAGTGGAATTGCTCTCACATCGCTCTTAACCCATTCACATCTCATTAAATTTTTTTCTCCTACTCATATCAACTGATGTCATTAATATCAATAGAGTGCACCGCCTCGCTTGTGTTTTAGAGAAACGAATTCTTGCTATCACTCTGCTACCAGCTGCGGAATTCCTGCTTATATCTCTTACGGACTATAATGAAGAGTTAGTTAAGTGAGACTATGACCCTCGGAGAACATCTAATTGTGCTCTAAATTTCTCTTTGAATTTGCTTCGAGTACAAATTTTAGGTACAGCATCTTCATACATAACTTAATAGATTCACACCTGCCCTTTCTTTATTTCTTGTTTCTTGAATCCAAACTAGTCTGCACTGTCAAATAAAGAATTGGTTTGTTAGCTTACAATGCTGAGCTCAGCTTTTTTTTCGTCGGGCTGCAGAAGATATATTACTATTAGTCTCAAACCAGAGTTCCCCAATCAACTTTCTCAGTTTTATAACAGAATTTCCAGTCATCCGATAAAACATCCTGCTGCTGGGAAATATTAACTTACTTGGAAACAGATATATGTTAGTGAGAGGAAGAAAATTTGACTTTAAAATATCTGCATCAACGACTTCCATGCGGCCCATGTAAGCACGAAAAGTGGAATTCAAAATTATGATAATGACTTTTGAAATGGTAAAGTAAAATGTTAGGAAAACTCGGTGGCTGTTTCGACCAATCTCCCAGACCATGTTGAAATCTTTCTCCTTTACTCAATGTAGGCCGCTTATTTTCTGGTACAAGACTCACATTCAAAGTGTTAATTATATTGGGTATATGACTCGCACAATTCTGGATATATGATGTGAACTTATGAATTTCTATTTTGTAGTTTGAAATTATATATCTTTTCTCCTCCATGACCAAAGCGTTAAATAATAAAAGAAGTGATAAGGTTTGAAAAAATTGCTATTCGTACCCAGTGAAACATATATTCTTATATATATATATATATATATAT
>NC_068984.1:27896886-27897444 GCF_001194135.2 Octopus bimaculoides
TATATATATATATATATATATATATGCACACATATACTCAATCACAGGGATATGTGTACACAGACATACATATTTATATGTATATGTATGATATGATATGATATATATGTGTGTGTGTGTATATGTACATACACACAACCACACACACACATCGGATGTAAATCGCAAAATACAAATAAAACAGAAATACTATGATTGGGAAAAATGGCTATGGTTAATGAAAGGTTGGAGTGAACCAATTGAATTGATAAATGAATAGATATGAAGAGACAAAGTAAATGTAGTGTGATATATTGTTTGATGAAATATTAAATGCTGTTCAAATTGATATGAATTCTTTAAAATAAAAGAAAAATACAACATTAAAACTTCCCTTAAAATCCTACTGCAGCTAAATATGGCATCAGCTTGATTTAATCAGGAGGTTGAAATAAAGTAGACAGGCTGCCTTACATTTAATAAAATATGGATATGAGAGCTGCTAAAATACCAAAATGCATGGACCAAATGTAATATATTATGCATACTTGTATGTGCTCATATATATATATATATATA
>NC_068984.1:27897607-27899004 GCF_001194135.2 Octopus bimaculoides
ATAAATATATGATATATAATATATATATACATATATATGTATTTATGTTTGTATGTATGTATGTAAGTATATATGAGTCCGTATAAATGAATCTATAAGCATATGTATATGTGTGTGAGTGTGTACGGCTACGTGAGTATGCATGTTTAAATTCATGTATATGTATATACATATACATATATGTATGTATACGTATATTCATATATTCATGCTTTTATTTATAAATTCGCACAAACAAAGATGCATACATACACATGTGTACATGTAGTGAAAAAAACAAAACATTCAACATGGGTTTGTATATGAATACATATGCATGTATGTAAATATTTTATATATAATCAAGTATATATTAACATACGTGTTCATATATACACACACACTCACACATACATACATACACACATACATATATACATATACAGATTTAAAAAGCTGTTCGATTATATGTGCATGTCTCCATAAATATGCGTAACATATAAACGCACGTGCACACATACACAAACACTTATATATATACATGCATATATATATATATACATAAAGCCATGCATACACACATACACGCACACGCACGCGCACGCGCACGCGCACGCGCACGCACACACGTATATACATTTATATATTTAAACATTTAGAAAAACATAATTATTACGTTTACTGTGAGGAGTAACGCTTCCGACGTTTCAGACATATTTCCTTTTCCTGGTTGAAATGAAACGGAAAAGAATTGAAAACAGAATAGCTTGATACTGCCTTTTATAGAGTTAAATATAACAGGTGTTCTGGTTTGCATTAAAACGTAACATCCTAGTAATTGCAACGTAGACCCAAACTCCTCTTGCCTCTGCGAAATGACTGTTGTGCTTGGCTGAGAAAGTGTAAAAATTTTTCCAGACTCAATTTACTTTGAATTGAGATACGAGTTATGAATTTTTACAAGCACTCATTAATCTGCTTTGTTGTGTAAGCCATTACCGCTTAGTGTATAAGCTAATCTGGAGAAAGAATTTTTTTGAAACAGGTGAAAATTCAATCCTCACACAAATACACTCAGATTTGCCTGTTTTTTTCACAATGAATATAAATCTTGCCGATTCAGACCTCACCCGGTGTCACTGTATTGCTTTACATGCATGCATGCTTGCATGTATGTATGTGCACACACACACACGCATGCGCGTGTGTGTTTTGCTCAAGAACACAACGCACAACCCGGTCTAGGAATTGAAATCGCGATCGCTAGATCATGAGTGCAACGCCCTAACCACACACATATATGTGTATGTATATATATATGTGTATACACACACGCATACACACACGCATACACACACGCACACACACACACACACACACACACACACACACACACACACACACACACACACACACAC
>NC_068984.1:27899355-27909439 GCF_001194135.2 Octopus bimaculoides
TATATATATATATATATATATATATATATTCTATGATAAGAATTTGTTAATTTATGCTTTTGTTGTTGCCAAAATTTTAATTCCTGTCTGCACAGGAGTTGAATTTATATATTGTCCTACTGCATCTTTAATCTTGCATTATTGAAAATCGTAGTTTGGCGTTAGATACGTCGCTACATAATTAATTTTTATATAGAGTGTAGGTGGATCTACTGGCTTTATTTGTATAGCATATATAAGCTGTCTTAATATTATTTTTTCGTATGGTGGGTGTTCGGGAATGAAGTTTGACTTCAACATTTTTTATTGTCCCATTTGTTTCTGAACGATATGTTAACAAATTATGGTTGTTTACTTTAGCTTTGTTTTCTTACCAGAATTCTACAATTCTTTTATGTAGAATGGCAGGCGTTTCTTCTATGTAGATTGTGGTGGTTTCCACCATTTTCTTTTACATACATCTCAATCTCATACACATACATTTTTTTTAGCTTTGCCGTTCATCTATGAATTAGTTGTCCGCATTCTGAAGTTGTTGCCAGTGTATGATGATTATTTTAATCGAGTGATGTACACATTAAAGCCGAGATGGATCTTCCGGTTTTCTTTACCACTTTTATAGCGCTTTTCTAAATTTGCGGCTCAGTTTACTACTAAGTGTTGCAATGATGGATATCACACCATGAAATCTGTTTCTTCCAAAATTTTCTCCCTAACATGGAGCACATTCAAATGCGTCATTGCTGCTGATAAATTCAGACATCTTTTTCTCTCTTATTTATATATTCTGATCCAATCTCTTTGGTTGAACCAGAGGATTGTCTGAAATCTTGTATATGTGCTTTCTCACTTCGCAAAGTGGACACATACAAGATACATTTCACATGGTTCTTACAAGATCTGACATCTAGAAAGCTATTTCTGCATTTGTTTTCATAGCTGTGGGACTCCAGGTGCTTAATATATGTTTTATATAATGTGTTGAGATGAACATTCTTGTGAAATAAATCCAAATTTAACAATCGGAAACCTTAGCCAAGCTAGCAGGAAACTGAAAAAGCAATGAATTTGTTAAGAAAAAATAACCTTACTTCATAAATTGAATGCATTTGTTTTTAAAAACTATATACTAACTCCATCAATTCAAAAGTAAGAAAGCTCAATCTCACAAAATACCAAGCTGAAAAAATACAATATAAATTCTAAACAACTCGGATTAGCCAAAAAGAAAAAGAAAAAGAAACAGAGAAAGAATTCTTCTCCGTGAAATTAAAACATCCTCACTACAATGGAGATGGAAACATTCCTTTATGTGAATACCGATTTAGAAACAACAGTTGTACCAACATGTCCGCACCAAACTATAACGGATGAAACAACAACAGTAACGGCAATAAAAACGTCAATCTATGGGCGAAAAACAGAGATACTCTGACACCTATGATAGAATTTTTGACCGACAGTAGGCAGTCTTACAATTCTATCACAGATGAACAAACTGAAAATACGAACATCCAAACAGCTTTAGAGCTTGCGGTGCTATACAGCTGGACACAGAAGAAACAATGCAGTTTTAACATTATCACTTTTGCATTCCATATACATGAAGATCAATAGTGTTGAATGTCTATCTGAAACTGAAAAGAAATCTTCCTTACAAAATAGATGGAAATTAAAGAATAGCAGTAATAACAATAATAATTTCCACAATAGTAAATTTGATTCTAAGTTGACAACAGTATTAATAACACTCCAGACTTTTACAACCCCTCGGATAAATCATTTATGAAATGCATATATTTCGCTTATCGAGCATTCAATAACAAATTTGTTCTCCACAATATGCAAATGAAGATTAGAAGCAAAATTTACCCAGGTTAGAAAGAAACTTACACAGATTCTAAGACAATGCAGTAGAGATTACTTGAAGTGCATGTATAATACCATTTTACAAATAGAAAATTAAAATGAAAAAAAAACAAAAAAACATTTGACGTCTAGTCACACTTTCTTTATTCAGCAATGTTTTTGGTTAAAATCAAGCTAAAATGAAAAGGAAACATTCTGTCATGATCCCGAACGAGAAAAGTCTTATTTAACTTAAAAGGCCAGTGCAGCAACACTGAGATGAGCAGGAATTGAGCTTTGTACTTAAGACAGAATAACAGCTGAAGAAATTTGTAGCCGTGTTGTGGCTGCTGCTAATTAACCAGAGCGACTCATATGAGATTGAGAACTCTTTATTTTCACCAGTGTGTTCTCTTCTAAAAACTAGTCGGAATGTACCATTGACTTCGTTTTTATCTCTATAGTTTCTGTTTTTGTTCTATAATGTTTAAGGGCCATGAAATATCGACATATTGAGGTGAATGTCACCTATTTCAAATATAAAAATGTGCTTTGTCGGCAACTTTTACATATATACTTATACATGTGCATGTTTGTCTACGAATATTAGACATGTATGTGTGCGCGTCAGTAGCGTGTGTGTGCGCGTGTGTTGGTGCATGTGTTTGTACAATATGCACAATGAACTACTGATTGACTCAACGGCTAATCTTTGAGATGAAATGCCCATTGAAGCTATTGTTCACGAATACTTGCACTGCAGACAATGCAGTTTGTGAATATAAGAAAGTAGTAAATATACCTAGATATTATCTATTTATACTTTATATTTTCGGTTGCATGCCCATAGAAAAGCGCGAACTTTGAAAAATAACAAATATAAAATTACTCTGATCCTATATCTCTAAGTATATATATATCATGAGGTTCACACACACAGGAATGTATATTATATATATACATATTCCTTTTTACTACATTCACAAATATAATATTTTTCTCTTCCAGATGATTTACAATAACTGCTTGGCTTTTTCTCAATTTGCATTGGGTGTGAATATTATTTTCTCTTGCTATTTTCAAACCACGTTACTGGACGATGTCTTTTTATTCATTTGATATTTTCTATTCGTCGCTAACTTCCTTGTTCATTGTTTCTTTTTCCAATGACAATGTATATTAACACTTGTTGCAGTTTTGTAAAAACTGAACAAAATAGAATAATCTTTTTGAAAACATTTAATTTGGCTCAAGGTGAAATGATTTTATATTAAATAAGAAGTGTTTGTAGAATCTTTCCTATTTTTTAGATAATGTTGCATATCAGTATTTTCTTGGTCAGAGGAATCTAAAATTTTCTGCATACATATATTTGCAATAGTTGATTGGAAATATGTAAGGATAATAATGGATATAACGTTAATTTGTAAATCTAATACAAAGAACAATAGTCCGATTATATTAAAATTTTGTGGTACGAGGAGATAATCATTGATACATTCGTATGCTGGATGGCCATTGGAATTTTATTGGTGCAAGTTTTACTAGAAGATTCTGGATTACTATTGCTATAGAGCAATACCTATGAGATTATATTCGAAATGCAAAGCATCAAGTTGCCCGCTTATACTTCAGGATGGATGGTGCAAAGTTACCATGCTAAGAGTTTCTGATACAACTCCTTTTTTTCTGTAATTTCGAAGTTACGTTAGCACCACTTTCTGGGATTCTTTACGTGACCATTGTTGCAGGTCTTAAGATAACAACTACTTCGTACCCTTTCCTTCATATACATCAAGAGACCAGTGCACTTAAGCTGGTACTTTTAAACAATGTCCCTGGTGAAAATACAATCAGCAATTCCCAGCTTTTAAATATGCTGCACAACTTTATGCATATAAATATAAATTCTCCAGCCTTTGAATGTTTGAATCCACAATGATTTTTCAACCCATTATTTACCAGTTCCAAGAATAAAAAGAATCATAATAGTTTCTTTTATTCATTAACTGGCTTTTGTCATTGGACTTGCGTCCAAGCGAACCTTCCGCATTCAAGGATTATATTCAATTATATTAAGCCCAGTTATTTATTCAAAGTTTGGTACTTATTTCAACCATCTGAATTTGTCATAATCACTAAAGTAAAGAACATAAATATTACACAGCATAAACATAGCAGCAGTTAGCTGGTGTTAATATAAATGAAATCGAGGATTTCGACATATAATAAGAGGTTTCTAGAACATACATCTATCAAGTAGTTGACAAGTCATTGATCATACCAAGGTTACATCTGTCTCATATGCTACACAGTTTGATTGAATTCGTATAACAGTGTGTCCAAAGCGAAATTCTTAACCTCATAAATATGCCTGTGCCTACGATATACAAAGTTATTTTTCTCTAATTCTTAACGCCTAATTCTTAACCTCTAATTCTTAACACATTCATAAGAATATTACTTACAAACATTCCCAGCTTTAAGTTACTAACTTTTATTTCAATATTGATTTTTTTTAGGCTATTTGAAAAAGGGGAAATTGTGATATGATTTATTCTTTTCTACACTAGGCATAAGGCCCGAAATTTTTGGAGAGGAGGCTAGTCGATTAGATCGACCCCAGTACGCAACTGGTACTTAATTTATCGACCCCGAGAAGGTGAAAGGCAAAGTCGACCTCGGTGGAATTTGAACTCAGAACGTAAAGACAGACGAAATACAATTAAGCATTTCACTCGGCGTGCTAACGTTTCTGCCAACTCGCTGCCTTTGTGATATAATTTATTAAAGAATTAATGTAGATTGTACAACTCTGGCCTTGTATTACGAACTTCCATAGATGTTGTTATTGCTTACTATTCTTGTGCATCTCTTTCATGCATAGTTTTCATTTTCTGTCAGCTTATCTGTAATGCCATTGCATATCATGTGCTCCTAAAGCTCTGATCATTGTCCATATGCATAGCTCGCTATTGTATTGCTATGTTGCTTTTGACTAGATTAAGATTAATTATTCTGTAATATATTCTGACGAACCCAAATGTTGTATATATTTATTTCCCTGCCAACAATATACTTATTCCCTCTAGAGCCCTGTTACACATCTAGTATATTTGTATATATGTGTTATTTGCTCGAGAGGAATATGATTGAGGGTGTACTTCGTCTTACCGCTTGTGCACAGCGCAGAACTACTCACTTTGGTTTCGTATTTTTACACACTCTCCACACCTGCTTTCATTTTGCCAACAATGACGTGGCAGTCCAAAACTTCTGCATGAGATGGGATTTAATGTTTGAAGTTCGTTTTCTCCATTTGCAAGTAAGATATAACTGTCGATTGGATCTTACTCATGACAAGATTATTTATTGGGCCACACACACACACACACACACACACACACACACACACACACACACACACACATATATATATATATATATATATGGCAGCCATTTGTGTGTATATTTCGGTCTTTTGGTATACCTTCCTAGCTTCTATCATAATATGCTCTAGGATCCATTTTATTGGATATAAACAATGCATAGTTACATATTATTCATGAAGTCTGTCAATAACGTGCAAAGATACATGTATAAATCTAAATAACATTTGAAATTTTGTGTCAAGGATACATTATCATCTTAATGATGTATGTAATATGTTCAATAGACTGATTGTTAAACACTACGCACTTTATAAAGCTAATTACTAGCTTATAACTTATCAAAATTCAATCTTAACGAGGCAGCCAACTCATGGAATTTAGGATAAAACTCTCGAGTGGCGTATTAGTTGACAGATTTTTCAATGAAAAGTAAGCTGCCAGCTTATAAAAATTCTCAAAGAACGTGCCGTTTTGGTGTCCTACATGATTTCCAATATTTATATTAAATAAAACATTTGACTAGAAAATTAAACATAAAAAATATATAAGCATAAACTCGCTCACATACTCGCACAAACTTCATTATATACAATAGTATAATATACATACACACAAGCAGTAATATGACATTGTTTATCTTGAAATGCACCAAAGCGAAAAAGCGTAACCTCGAGATGCTGATCAAGCCAATTGTTCATCTACTTTACAATAACTAAGCTGCTTATAATATTGCAAATTACGCAATAAATATCAATAACATGAAACCACATGTGAAAATATATGCACTAATGTATAAGCATACACATTGATATATATGGCTGATCCTGTCACCTACTAAGCTGCGAACCAGATGATTCCTTTGTTTTTCAATATCAAAAGTTAATAGTGGGTCATTAAACGTTGATGATATTCTAATATCCACATATATGTAAAAATAGTAAGCTGACAGAATCGTTAGCACGCCAGGAAAAATGCTAAGCGGCATTTCGCCTCTTTTTACGTTCTGAATTCAAATTCTGCTGAGATCAACTTTGCCTTTCACTCTTTCAGGGTCGATAAAATAGGTACTAGCTGAACACTGGGTCGATATAATCGACTCAACACCTACCCGATTATTGCTAGCCTTGTGCTAAAATTTGAAACCGATAACTACATATATGAATAAGTAAACCATGTTAACATGTAAAATGTAATTTCAAAAATAAAATGCGCATAAGTTGTTGAATAATGTAATGAATAAAATAAAAATTACTCACTACATGGGCTAATGTATTCTGCCATTGCTTTCAGCTTCCTGAATTCTTCATTTATCAGACAGTCATGTTGGACTATAATGGAAACATGGCTTAATTTAAGGTGGTGCTGTGACCACATTGTTTTATAGATTAGCACACACAAATGTTAATGTAAATTCTTATTCGATTTATCATGTTCGATTTCTTGGTATTCTTGTTCCACTTAATCCAAATGAAAACATTCGTTTCTAAAGATGATGCAACCAAAATGGACTTGTTAGAGGTTTTAACTATTACTTTAAAAATCAGTTTGGTTTTACCTGTTAAATTAGTGCATACCTCATTTATCAGCAGTAAGTTTGCCATAATTGCAGTTTATTTATTTATTTATCAATTCATTTACTTGCATGAAGGCACGACGGAAAGGTTTCTCTCTTCTGTTTAGAATGTTGCTGAGTAGAGTTATAATTTTAATTTTTTTTCTGAGTGAAATATTTTATATTGACTACCACAGCCGTTATATGCCTTTACTTTTGCAAAAATAAAACTCTATTTATAGTGAAGTTGCTTTCTCCTTTGTCATTTCGGGGCAGAATGTATCTCAAGAGGGAAATGGCATTGTACTTATTTCTACGGCTAAATGAATTTGTGTGTATCTATTTTTAAAGGTATTCTCTTTTAACCCAGTAAACATTTTTTCAGCGTAATTTACCGTTACAACATCTGTACTGTATAATATTCATATTTACAAGTATCTGTATCCAAATTACACCTAGTAGTGCTTCTGAAAATGCAGTTGAGTTCAGTTATTATGATGTTTATAGGTTCTTTACTGGTGGTTAGAGATTTCTTATTACCGTGTTACCTGTAGAGCTATAAGTAACCTTAACAGCAATTTTATTGAAAACTTTGTGATATTTTTGTAAATCAGGGAAACGTGTAAATCTCTAGCAACGCCTGTGGATACATTTAGAATAAAGATTGAATTAAACCTCACACTTATTGTGTTTTTATGACTGATATTCTTTCGTAAGGGTTGTTGTATGCATTTTAACTTGGTACTGGAGCAATTTCTAACTAGAATCCTGTTGTAGTATACATAAAACAACATCGGTAGGTACTGCCCTCTTTGATGATACTTTTCATATGTATCTGGTAATGTAACCTAAGAACTATTCCATAATTGTGCAAGAAATTGGATCCCTTATTTATTTTTTGCTTCGCTGAGCTCAACGTAGATATGATTATTTATATTTTGTGTTGAATCAAACAAAGTCTTCAGATTTGAAAGCAACGTAAGCGTTTAAAAGTGCTAATTCGAGTATCTTTCATTTTATCGACAAGATCGTCGTCTCTGTAAAGCTATGGTTAAGGATTTTGCTATATTTTCAGCATGTGAACGATGTATAATCCGCTTAAATCCTAAATCTCTGCGCCATCGTAACAAAGATGGATGCGCCAAAGAGATCATTTCCGTGTTTCTTAACCACAAAGTCTTTCCAATATAATATTGATACTTGTGATATTTATGTTTGTATTTCGTCTTCCAAATTATAAAGATTTCAGGATAATACATGTACAAATTGTTAGGTAGTATTCTATAATATCAAAGAGGCTGAATCTGCCGTTTGATTTAATTTCTGATATTTTAAAACGATTTGAGTTCAAACCGATTACAACCCTTCCTTAATTTTCGACCAAGTTCCGAGAAAAAGGTTGCGTTTCGAAGTGAATATTTAAAATAATTGTTTAAACAGAACGGAATTTTATAAGAAAAGAATAGTTGTCATAGTAACCCCCCTTTTTATGAGGTTTGAACAGAGCAAGCACGATAATTACAAACCGTGATGACGTTTTGATTATTTCCGTTTTCCATGGGGTCTAGGAAGGAGGGAGATAAGCGTGTTCTTTAAACAAACGTTTTTATCAATAAAGATTGAATAACATTTTTTCTAAATATTGAGAAAAACGTATCTTCATAGCTTTTAAATTGTTTGAAATACATTCAAACATCCGCTGATTTAAGGAACAGCTGGCTCAGTTTATCAGATGGAAACGCGGAAATCGTATCACTGCCATTTTAAAACCTTTCAGTTATAATATACACTATTGTAAGTATTCAGTACATATAACTGAAATACTGAGTTCTGTAAGATTTCGTTTTGGGAGGAATGAAAAGATATACACACACAAATACACGCGCGCGTGCACTCACACGCACATACATATGTGTGTATGTGTGAAGTTATTAGTGACAGAAGCAGTATTAATACCGAACGGCAATCTTTATAGCCAAATTTAAAGTGGATATATTGTTATAATGCCAGATACCGTAGTTTTCACCTTCGGAGGACCCCTTATATAGACCCATGATGCAAAAATGAACAGACATATATTGCAGCAGATGAGAATTGCCTGGTATGGATCTCTGAAATGCCAGATCACGTGATTTCAACCTACTGCGCTTCTTAAGTGGTCAACGACCAGCCCTGTGTACCAACCAAATTCCTCTACTAATGATCATTGAATAACAGTGATTCATTAGTCACTGATATCGCAAATAGCCAGCAAGATTATTAAAACATAATTATTAGCGACGGAAGCAGTTATACTACCGAAAGGCAATTTTTATATCCTACTCAACGTGGTGCTCGGCGTTCTAACAATATATGCACGTTAAGTTGGATATATACATATTTATATGTACGCATATGTATATATCAATTATAATTATATATACATGTCTTGACTGTGCATATATCAATTATAATATTTGATATATACATATATATATATATATGTGTATACGTATATGCAGACGTGTGTGTGTGTGTGTGTGTGTGTGTGTCTACGTATATGCAAACAGTCATGCATACATCCAACAAAGATAAACGTACAAGAAAAATACAGAGAAAATAAAAACAAAAAGTTACCGGGAGGAATTGAAGAACACACATGCAGAGATCCCTTCGAAGTTACCTCATTATTTATTATACCACTACACAAAGTTATGACAGATTACAATTTCTCAATACAGTTCTTCTTTTCACTCTTGGAAAAATTGTTTATGGTTGTAAACCAATTATGTAAACTGAAGAATTTGTTTTGCCATTTTATTACAAAAATCGATAAAGAAGCTTCTAGATACTGACCTATCTGTCACATTATTCCCCAAACTAAGCCACATTTTTATTATTTCAATTTCGTTAAGGCACCGGTTCTACTATTTTCACACGCACACACACGTCTAAATTAAGATACATGTAAAATCATGTCTATGCGCAACTATATGCAAGAACATGATTATATACGGCATGCAAATGTATAGATAAATACACATATACACAGACACACACACACACACACACACACAGACACACACACACACACACACACACACACACACACACATATATATATATATATATATATATACACCCCTTCATATATACATAAAGCGTATATATATGTGTGCGTCTATGTATGTGTACATATATATATATATACACACATACATACATACATACATACATACATACAGACAGACATATATATACACTACGTATATATGTGTGTGTATGTATGTGTGTATGTATATATGCACATACA
>NC_068984.1:27909449-27910104 GCF_001194135.2 Octopus bimaculoides
TATGTATGTGTGTATGTATATATGCACATACATATACACACACACACATATATATACTCTTTATGTATATATAAAGGGTGTGTATATATATGCATATACATATATAAATACATACAAATATATGTGTATTATGTGTGTGTGTGTATGTGTGCGTGCGAGTGCTTGTGTATGTGAGCCTGTGCTTGTATTTGTGTGCGTGTGTATGTGTATCTGTATTAACCGTCAGGGAAGTTGCAAAAGACCCTAGATTTTTGTGCATGACATTTTCTGAATTCATTTATTATACAATGAGATTTACGATTCATTCTGGAATGCTCCATTAAAAACAGATATTGTCCCACCATACGTATAGCATTCTCTCTCTTTCTCTTTCCCTCTCTCTCTCTCTCTCTCTCTCTCTCTCTCTCTCACACACACACACACACACACACACACACACACATACGTATTCTAATTATGGAAGAAATTCTAATATCTCAACGAAAGTGTACAACAAATATATATGGCAAATTCAAATCCGGTGACGTACAGCACTAATACGCTGATGGTCAGTTCTACCGGGGAGATCAGAAATAATATAAGGTGCCTACCATGATAAGGGCAAAACATCCTGAAGATACAGTTAAGGTAGCCTCGAAGCTTTCATGATATATAT
>NC_068984.1:27910482-27911923 GCF_001194135.2 Octopus bimaculoides
GTGTGAAATATGATATATATAAACGATTGGATGCTGAAAAGTTCCTGGCTTCAAGGGTATCGCGAAAGGCCTAGTTGGAGACCCAGCTTTCCGAGTTCTTTTACATACATTGTATAAGCTGAAGGTTCAGAATTCGTTACTCTGAGTTTCATACCCTGGATAAGTATACTCCATAAAAAAATTATAAATAACTGTCTAAGTGAATGTGCTCGCATATGCAAGTGTGTGTGTGTACGGCAGAAATAGAAGCAATATATCCTGAGAGTTTTATTCTTAGCAGACTGGTATTCTATTTTATGAGAGACTTATCTCTCACTACTACATGTCATGAAATTAGACCTAATTGACATTCAGTGCTCTAGTGTTGCCGAAAAAAAATACATTAATAATTATATCACATATACAAGTACACACACGCGCACACACGTCGCGCGCGCGCAAATATAATTGTGTTTACTCATAAAGACAAGTGGTTCCACAGTATAAATAAAAGAACTCAATAAAAGCAAATTGTATCAGTATTATAATCTCCAAAAGGTTCTGATAATGTCATAGCGTCAAAACAATCTGTCTTTATCTCAACTGTAACAAAATATACATACATATGTATAACCTTTCTTTATTATTATCTTTTATTTGTTTCAGCTATTGCACTGCACCGATGCTGATTCACCAGTCCTAAGTTGATCGAATATATTCCAATACTTATTTTTTAATTCTGGTGCATAATCTATCTGTATCTATTTTGATAAAAACCACCAAGTCACAATGATGTAAACAAACGCAAATATAGGCATATGCACACACACACGCGCACGAACAGACAGATACACACACACACTCATTAACATACATTATATATGTATGTGTGTGTAGGCATATATACGTCTGTATACATACACATATATATGCGTGTATGCATATATGTGTACACACAGACACAATATTCTTTTCTACTCTAGGCACAAGGCCCGAAATTTTGAGGGAGGGGGCCAGTCGATGAGATCGACCCAGTACACAACTGGTACTTAATTTATCGACCCCGAAAGGATGAAAGGCAAAGTCGACTTCGGCGGAATTTGAACTCAGAACGTAAGGACAGACGAAATACCGCAAAACATTGCGCCCGGCGTGCTAGCGTTTCTTATTTCTTTATTGCCCACATGCGGCTAAACATAGAGGGGACAAACAAGGAACGACAAAGGGATTAAATCCATTACATCGACCTCAGTGCGTAACTGGTACTTAATATATTGACCCAGGCAAACTCGACTTTGGCGGAATTTGAACTCACAACATAACGGCAGACGAAATACCGCAAAACATTGCGCCCGGCGTGCTAAGTTCATGTAGATAGTTAGATACCTGACTACTGATATACATATATACACATAAACACACATGCATGAATACATATATACACACATACATATACACACAC
>NC_068984.1:27912066-27926492 GCF_001194135.2 Octopus bimaculoides
ATATATATATATATATATATATATATATATATATATATATACAAACATATTTATATATACTTACATACAAACATGCATACAGAGTGTTTGTGCTGAATTTCATGATTTTTATTTCGCTTTTTTTTTATCAGGAACTGTTTGATGGGTGAACTGTTAACGGCAAAGGAGAGCATAAAGATAGAAGTTGTAGCTGAGAAAAAGTTTGTTGACATGGAAGACTGGAAGCCATCTGAATATCGGAAAAGAGTTGCCTGTATCGAAATGATTTGTGCCGGATATCGAAATACCGATATCATGATTACTGTGAAGAATTGCCTGAAATCCAAGTGATGTCCCACATATCAGGAAAACTAAGTTCTTCCAAATTCTGACGGTCTTTATGTGTGTCTCCAGTGAAAGTAATATAATACTACTTCGTTCTTTTGAACAAGGCTTTAGGCTCAATTCAGGCGGCCATGTTAAGTTGCTGAAGACTGTGGTCAAACCGTAGCTGGAGGGGTTTGCTCCTGAAAGGCCATATGTGGCAGAAGGTTTCGGTTCCTTGTACCTCCAGAAAAAATCAGAAGTTGTTCTCAGAAAATTTCTACAACTTCACCACTCCCAATTTCTAGCCTGATAATTCTCCCAATTGTAATGTCATGGATTAACATGTGTGTGGCATTGGCATGGCTGAGAAAGACATCAACTTCTCTGACTGTAGTACCAAGGCTGAGATGGTGGTCGGGATAGAGGAGTTGTTTGAAGAACTTTCCAGGGACACATTGAGAAACGCATGCGCTAGGTTCCAGAACCATTTTGAGGTTGTGCTGGAAGTTGAAGGTGATTACTTTGAGTAAACTGTTATCTCCTAGCCATAATCTAGTTGATACTTCTTTTTATTTTTTATCTTTTTGTTTTTTGGATGGGATAATGTGTGTTCTTTTCTTATTATGCAAACATTCAACTATAGCCTGAACACCCGATACATTCATGCGTAGAAATGTATACGCACATGGATTGTTGGCAATTTTTCCTTATTTTTCCTTCTTTCTCTTTGGAATTTTCTCTTTCTGATGAAGAGCAATGCTCGAAACGTTAACAACTCTCTCCTTTTCACCGGACGCTCGGTTTTTTTTCCTTTTCTTCTCGTGTTTTTAATTGCTTGTCTTTGAATTGACTATGTATGCCTATATATATATATATATGTATATATATATATATATATATATATATATATATATATATATATATATATATATACATACGTATGTACATGCATACATACATACATACATACATACGTACATACATACACACGTCATACATACATAAATAAATAAAACCCTGAATAACTTCGTCATTTATCTATTACCAGCTATTCAGTAGAATTTAATCTTCCTGTTTGTTTCTTTTTCTTTTTATTATTCATTATTTTCTAATTTTCTATTTCGACGGTAGAAAATATTCTGGAACGTTTCCATATGCCCATTTTAAGTGCTGAAGCCAGTCATGTCATTTGAAACAAACCAGAGATTCAAGTACATTACCAAAAAGTATAACCAATTTCATTCCAATAGATGCACACAACCAAAAGAGGTGTTGTTGTTGTTGTTGGCGGCGGCGGCGGTGGTGGTGACGATGACAGTGATGTTGGTGTGCTTAAACTATGGCAGTTGGTGAAGTGGATTTTCTTATAACCATATTCATTGTTGTTTTTCTTTTACTTTATCATTTTACCTTTAGGATATTATTATTATGAAAAATGAACGAACGTCTTGGTACTATTAAAATAAGAATTCTCTGAAGATTTCCTGCAATTCTACGGAGAAATTTTGTAAAATAGGTAATGTTGGCAATAGCCTTTTCCAATTCATTTTTTTTATTTCTTCACTGTTTCATGAATACATGGCTGGAGTACTATACACTGTTTTGGTGTATTTTGTATCTAAATATTATTGTTGCCTACTTCACAGTAAATAGAGTGTTGTGCCTTCAAGCAAGTTAAACTAAGATGAAATAGCATAGCAACTATCAGTGCTATTTGTGTTCTTTTATGTAAGATGAAAGAACTAGATATTTTATTTGAATAAAGACGTTTACAGAAATTATATCACAGTCATAAATGATTGAAATTGTTCAACCATAGTGTAAAAACTGTCTTAAATAGCCAATAATCGCGTGAAATAGCTACTTTAAAATGCAAAGAAGCGTAATGACAGAGAAGATTGTATAGCTGTTGTAATAGTTATAGTTAATTAGTGCTGAATCAGACTGAGTCAAGTAGGCCTATTGTTAATTGCATTAACCCTCATGATTATCACATCATTTTTTATACACTCATTTTTCCATGTTTAAAATAGTAGAGTTTAAATGAAGGGAATTTTAATAGTATTTCTATCAGATTGAACAACCTTGTAAAGACTCTCCTAATGATTACAGGTAAAGTATTGATCTCTAAAATAAGGAATAATCAGTTCATGTAACATTATTGACATTGTTTCCCGGTGGTATGCTACACATTAAGTGAACTGTTGAAAAAATAAACAAACTCTCTAGTTATTTGGTAGCAACACAAATAAAGAAGCAGAATAAGAGAAATAAATACAATGTTGTAAGCAAAACTAAATGGGCATTTGTGACTCATTGTACTGAATCTAAGCTGTCTATCTTTGCACAAGGAGGAATGTGTATCATCAATATACTATATCAAGTAGTATATTGATGAACTAAGGAAGTGTTACATATAATGTTATTCCGCATGTATGTTACCATGTCAAATAGGAAGCCTCTGTGCATTCACTTTCCTTACTAGAAATAGATACCAAATCTCTTTCAAATCATTTTTGCTAAAGAATTTAAGGTACTGTTGGATAATATAGTTATAATGAAATTATCGTTGAAAAATGATGGTATACTCATGAGTGGTAAGTTATTGATAATCGGACAAATAGGCAAGGGGTTTCATTGATAGTCGGATAAATAGACAAAGGATAAATAGACATTGGATAAATAGAGAAGGGGTTACATAGTTACAAACTCTTCAATGCACCACTCATATCTCCCACAACAATATCCCTATTATGTGGGATTATAAGCTTTAAATTCTAAACGCTTAGCTAGGTATCTCTCAAATAATGATCAGATGGTTACATGAATAATATATAGAGTGATGTAGAACAGTCTAAACTGATATACTACTGAATTCATATTTGTACACGCCGTTTGTTTGACCATTATATTACTTTGTATATTGCTGTCAAGCATTTACACACAACTGAGGAGAACACTAAACAGGTAGGCAGGCCACCTTGTTCAGATATCTGGCATGCAGTTCCCCAAGAGACTTATTTATAGTGAACTGGTTGATTGAAGGCAAGCAAGCAAGGTGGACATAAAAAGTACTCCAAGGACACATTCAGAGCCTCAATGAAGAGCTTTGAGATCAACCCGGACACAAGACAGATCTATCTGGTAAAGCTGCACCAACAAAATTTTCGCCTCCTAGAAACAGAACAGGATTCGTTGGGGCATGAAGAAAACACTAACTCTTTGCCTTCAGTTCCTGCAGACCACCTGTGGCAGATCCTTTCAATCATGCATTGGACCGATTGGCCACGGTCAGACGCACCATGCTCCATTTTCTTCTCCCATGTGTTGTCCTTGGTTATCGTGAACAATGACGAACGAACAAAAATATTGCTTCATTCAAGTGATTACTTCTGTATTTTGGCCTGCATAAAAGAATAATGAGGTAGAAGAAAAGACCTCGCTTATGTTTTCTGAAAAGAGCTAAGAAAGAAAACTGGTGTTAACAAGACAAACCATTTGTGGACTCTAAGTAAAACCATCTGAGGTCTGAGTTATACACTTTTAAACCTAGGAAAGTAAAAATGTCTGCAATAAATTTATAGTTCTTTGAAGATTCAAGATTCACAATCAATAAATGTATTTTGTAAAGTTTTCTGAATCAAAAGAATCTAGCAACTATGCTAATAGCATTAATAATGAAGTGTCCTACGAAAGAGAAGACAGGGACATTAATTGTAGTCAATTTGCTATACTTTTATTTGATTATTGAAATTTCTGAAGACAGTAATGTCCTTCTCTTGGAAGAATTCTTTGGAAATAACATTTATAAAGAACAATTTGTTGCTTTAGACTAAATTTTTTTTAAATATCAAAACTATACGGTTTATATATATATATATATATATGTATATATATATATATATATATATATATATATATATATATATATATATATATATATGTTTACATCAAATAAATATGTAATATTTATTCATATGTATATGTGCGTGTATACTTGTGAGTGTTCTGTGAATACATATTTGTGTTTGCAAACAACTGTTACTCTTCTAGTAGGTACAATTATTGAGCAGTGGTCATTCTGGAGTACATTCATCAAAATCATATTCTATATTCATCTTCCACTCTCTCATCTCCTCTCCTAGTTTTTCTCCCTCTCACTATAAATGTATGTGTTTCTGTGTGTGTACATGTGTGTGTGCGTGTGTGCGTTTGTGTTTCTGTGTGTGTGCACGCACGCGTGTGTGTACATATAAATGCATGTTTATATATATATATTAGTAAGTCGAGGTTTTATATTGCTTTTAGCTTGTTGACACCTGGGCTTTAGCTATTTAGTATTACGGTGTCCAGTAGAAGACAGATAACTTGTAAAGAGAATTGAATTTATGGAAACTTACAATGCGATAAAGAAAAAATTTACAGTTCGTGTCGCTGTAGAAAATATATATAAGCTACGTAACAAATATATAACCTATGTTTCAAACAATTCAGTCGTGTAATCATAAATGCATGAGCAGTGTTTGTGTTTATTATTTTTTCCCCCTTTTCTTTGTTTTTGGCATGAAAAGCTTGATACTTAATTGTAGCTAGACTTCAGGATTTTATCAATTTAGTAATTAAACTATTTATGTCCCACTGAAGAAAATCGATTGTAACAGAAAAAGGAACAGAGAGAGAGAGAGAGAGAGAGAGAGAGAGAGAGAGAGAGAGAGAGAGAGAGAGAGAAAGAAAGAAAGAAAGAAAGAAAGAAAGAAAGAAAGAAAGAAAGAAAGGAAGGAAGGAAGGAAGGAAGGAAGGAAGGAAGGAAGGAAAGAAAGAGATAAGATTTTTAAGTAAATTGAATTAGTGAAGAGTTTACTAAATAACTGTCTGTCAATATCTGCGAACTTGCAAAATACTTGTTAATAGAGCACCAGACACCCAACAAAAGAGTTGGCCATTCATATTTTGTCGCTAATGTTCAGCTGTGCACAGGGCCAAAACAATTATTTACTTCTCGGTTTTTCAATTCAATTCACTTTTTAATTAAAGATTTCTCAGTTAATTGCTTTGGTCGTATAAACATATGACCAGAACAATCATGGCTGCGAGTTTCAGTCTACGGAGATGTAAACGAATAGCAAACAGATAGAACAATTTAATGTTGTAAGCAACAACAGTACAGTAAAATGAGCTTCAGCTTGCTAAATTTATTGTAGCCTTGAGTAGAACTTGGAGTGAAAATGGCTTCTGTAAACTAACCCTAAAAAAACACACTATTTATAGCGCTATTGTCATCTTTGTAATGTGTACATGAGTGGGTGGATCAGCATGTATAATGAGGGTGAAAGTGCGTTTGTGAATAAAGTGGTATACCGTATCTACCGCAACTAAGGCTTAAAAAATTGAAATATACCAAGCTAAAGAACTGAAACTTTATAATTTGAAGAGTTTCTGAGTTCAACTACGAAGTCCATACCAAATACACTGTGTATTTGTTTCAGAATATCTATCTATCTATCTATCTATCTATCTATCTATCTATCGAGAGATCGATCTGCCATGAGATTCTTTATTCAAAGCACTACAATTGTTTTGACTCAACCCGCACCTGTTCCTCGTAGGTGAGATACTGTACAACCAATCGTCTTACATCACAAGTGCAGCTTGCATCTCCTCAGGTGACTTTTTAAACAAGTACCTTACTTTTTTCTCTCGCTATTTCACTTAGTGCTGGGATTCATACAATAGCATTCCTATTTGGTCTCAAACGCTTCATCCGTATTTTTCCCGGACAATTCTCGTTCTTGCTCCTTGTACGCCGCTCTTCCTCTAATTAAAGTCCGAAACGTTAATTTAATTTTTCTACCCATTAATGCGTTATGCAAATACCTTATTTCTCAAATTCTACTTCCGCTGGGTAATCATTTATTGTTTAGTTTATTTACACTTCACTACACTGCACTACACACATACACACACACGCACGCACACACATGTGTTGTACAAAATAAAGCGAGTGTTAAATTAAACAAATTGAGTATGTATATATTCAATAACATAAAGAAGAATACCTAACGGGATCATTCTGTAAGATACACGCGCGCGCGCGTAGGACAGAATCTCAATGTATTAATATTGACCAAATAACCTTTGATTAACTGAAACTATCCTTAATATTTGAAGAGAACGACTTCTTCAAGGTGTGTTGAGAATTTCAAAAACAAAACGAGAGCAACTCTAATGATAATATCTAATTCAATTTTGCTTTAGAAAATAATTGCCAATAAGAAGCTATGTTGAAAAAAGAAGAAATCTTCGATACCTGATTTTTAAGTAGCTGAAGATCGATTAATGATAGTATTTGCTGGTAATGCAGTTGTTGACTGAAAGTTAAAATTTGTTTCTGCAGCCTGCCGAAAATCTAAAGGCAATTAAATGGTTCTTAAAAGCTACACTTCTAGTCTTATAAAAGCAAATAAAAAAATTGGGTTACCGCTTCAATGTTTGAAAATTGGTTTTCATATCACTTTGTAGCCGAAGTTGAAAAATATCGTGAAGGTAAAATATTCCATTTCATGTGCTACTGATCGCTGATAATGTATCATGTCATCCACAATATCTACTATATCACCTCTAAATATTAGATTAATGTTTATACCGTCAAATACAACGTCACTTTTGCATCCAATGGATCATGGTTTTATTGCAATATTTTAAGCACATTATTTTCAGCACGCATTTGATCACAGTGTTATTGATAAGGAGGGAGACCCAATACCAAAGGGATTTTAGATAATCATTCAGTGATCTGTATACAGTATAACTAATAAAAAGGAACCTCGAAGAAAGTTACATGGAAAAAAATACGAAAAACGTGTAGAATAAACTCTACCCTCAATTTATTGATAATTTTGAAGAATCCAGAGAACCAATAGAGATTGTTCGGAAACAGAAGCGATCGTTGACATTACTGAACTGTTGACCCTTAATGTTTCTACGAATAACATAAATGATGTGCTTCAATCACAAGACCAAGTGCCCGCAGTGAAGACTTTATTGAAATGGAAGAATGTTATAAAAAACTGCACAACACCTAAGAACCCAAACTCTGTTTACTTTTAAACGGTTTGATGAAGCCTTTTCCCATGTTCATAATTAATTGATATTTTCTACTCTAAAGATTAAAAAACAGAAGTGACTGCTGAGGTAAATATATCTCACGCTTGCTATCGTGAAATTTATAAAGAAAACGTCTGTCAGGGAACCAAGGAATTACAGACACATTTAAAAAGAAAAACAAAGATGATTTCTATTTTAAAGCCACATCGAGTGATATATCTAAAACGAGCAGCAATTAGACATCGAGGAATAAGTGAAAAAAGCTACAGAGCTTTAATTGTATATTATTCTTAAATTATTTAATCAACTCATTAGTTATTGTTGTTTTATAGCTTTTATATAATACTTATAAGAGATTTTCTTATGCTGAATATCACTAACGAGAAAGAAACACGCGTTTAAAACAGTATTTCCACGTGAATTTACCTCTCAACGATCTATCATCGAAAAACTGGAATTTTTTATTGGAAAAGATTGTGTAGCTGAAAAAACTTTTTAAATCTAAGAGCATCACCGCACTGCTGAATTCCAGATCTGAAATTTCCAGCAGATGAAAACATATGGAAAAGTTCCTGTTAACGAATTGAAAAATATCACCCTTCCCGAATTGAGTGGCTGTAACGCAGACTGTAGACCCAGAATTGTTTAGCCTTATCATAACTTTACAGTCAAAAGCGACATAACTCTAATTCGCCCTTTTTGTTTTTCTTTTTCCTTTTTACCTTTTCCTTTCATTCAGTTATTTTCAACCTTTCCTTGTCAAAGTAAATATAGTACTCTGCTGAAAGTTTTGACAGATACTTCAGTTATTGTGAATAGAAATGATTTAACAAAAATCATATATGTATATGTGCATTTGTGTGTGTGTGTGTATGTATGTATGTATGCAAGCATATGTGCGTATATATGTATGTATGTAAATATTTGTGAGTTTATGCGCATGTGTGGTCTGTTCGTCTGTATTCCTCGTGAAACTATGAATGGACATGTATCTGAATGTTCAGGACCGTACTAGTTGTTTTAGTTCCCTAATTGTACTGGTAGTTTTAGATTTTAACTTTGAAATTATTTATGGGTAGACATGTGCATTTATAGTAGCTTTATCATTGCGATATCAATATTACTATTAATTAATAAATTGTTACAAAATATGCAAGCTCTCAGATTTATTGAGGACGATATATATATGAATTTGTACCTTCCCTTGAAGCAACAAAATTGTAATCAAAAGGAAATGACTCTGAACAGGTATCAAAACTAGTTCAAAGATTTATTTGTTATTTTATTGTAGAGGTCATATCTGGTGCAGAATTTAATTAATCTCAGGATTAATTGTTCTAGTTCACCATCAGTAAAAAAAAATATCCTCTGGCATCAGAATTGAAAACCAATGAAGACGTAAATACTACTTGAAAACATGGTAGTCATAATTATCCATTTAATGCAGACCACTAGCTTGGAAGTCGACAGTCCTCCAAGCATTTCCCATCCCCCATTCTTTCTCTTCTATGTATTTATTTTTTGATTCCATGGCATGCTAGACAACATTATGTATTTTATATATTTACTTGAACAAAACGTGCTAATTTCCATAGCTACACATTTTTAATGTTTTAGATATGTTGATGTTAACACATTTAATGTAGTGCGCCTCTGCAATCTCATTAAAAATAACTATCTGGTGAGTGAAAGGCATAAGGTAATTGACTAATATAATTTTAGTAACTTCTAAACTAAAGAGAAATTTCTGGAATGTTTCGCTTATATAAGACCTCATCAGTGCTGCTGCGAAGTAACTAAAAATAGACATCATATCATTATTCTTAAAAAAAAACTTGCTATATGCTACGCAAAAGCTAATTCTACCACCAAAATTTTACGAACGTCTTTCAGTTTCCGTCTACCAAATTCACTCACGAGGCTTTCGTTGGTCGAAGGCTAGAGTAGAAGACACTTACCCAAGGTACCGCACAGAGGGACTGAACCCATGGCTGTATGGTTAGAAAAAGCAAGCTTTCCAACCATATAGCCACGCCTGCGCCTACACACGCACACACACACACACACACACACACACTATAACTGAAGGGCTCTGATTTCCAGTACTCAGAGTTACTCGTTTCCGCTCATCAGCTGGTAAGCCGAGCCTGTCTGAATATTTTTTGAAATATGAAATGAAAGTCTGAACAAAATACTTATCCTTATGTTCTTTCACTTGAAAACCTTAATGAACGAAATGAAAGTATGACATCGGTACGTCATTCGGTTTAAATGGCAAAAACTGAAGGAACACTTTTGCGACTCTCTCGGTGGCCATAATTGAGTTCCAGTGACAAGCATTGCAAGATAACTGATGCTATTTTAACTGCAAGTTTGATGTCAGAGTATCTTTTTCCTTTAAGATCTACCTTCCCAACGGCTTTGTAAAAAAAAACGGGAGCCTCCTCTGAAGATAGATAGATAGATAGATAGATAGATAGATAGATAGATGGACAAACAGACAGGCAGATAGACAGATAGACAGACAGATCGATCGATCGATCGATCGATCGATCGATCGATCGATAGATAGATAGATAGATAGATAGATAGATAGATAGATAGATAGATAGATAGATAGATAGATGAGGTTAACAGTAGAGACAAATGTTTCTGAATCTGCACACGTCAAATGGCTCTTAAAAATTAGTATCAATAGATTAAGTTTATCACCCGGCCGTATTTTGGGGCTTCTCAAATCATGGAACTAATTCCAATATATTGGGCAAAATTTTACTAATAGTTCTGCATAAAACTTCGTTGCCACATCAATTTATTTCTAAAACTATGTGCAAAATGATGCAGATTCATCGACAACGCTACTAACCATGTGATTAAATTCAAACTAAACTGCGTGCTGATAATTGTCAAAACGAACGAACGCCATTGACAACAGCCATCCACGTGATTGGTCTAAAGCAGTGTTTCTCAGCAATTTATTTTACTTATTTAACCTCTTTCACTACTGGTTTACTCGGATGGACCTTTGGACGATATTCAAATATCGGATGGACGATATCGATATTCAAATATTGGATGGACGATATTCAAAAACTATTATATTTTTATAATTAAATATTATTAGCAATTGTATAAAAATAATTATTCAAATATTTTGTGTATTGTAGAAGTACAACCAATTTATTTCAGATAAATTTTAACAGTATCTTTTATGAACCCCTAAGACTCATATGGGCTCCGGTAGAGAACCACTGGTCTAAAATGATGCCAGTCAAATAGACAGGAAGACAGCGTTATTAGCCAAGTGACTAACTCCGAAGGAAAACTATTTGCTGATTTCAGTTAATATAAGCGAATTCATCTTCAAAACCACAACCCACGTAAGTTACCTGACCACCTACGCCACCAACTACAGGGTCAATTAAAAAGCTTCAAACACCATTAAATACCCTAACCGACAATTAGATACTCTAACCGATACTAATGAATGCTTTGACTAACGCCAAACGCCATATGCTTATGTATTATGCGTTCATTACAAAGAAATATCATTGGTTAGTCATCAATTGTTCTTAATTACATACATATTACGTTCTTTTAGTTACAACGAAGCTTTCTTGTAATATCACAAACGGCATACAGTATTTATAATCCAAGGTTTTAACTCCTCTAAAAACTCAAGAGTTTTATGCTTAACTGATTAAGTGAAACACATTATCCATATTAGGATAAGCATCAGGATTAAACTTAAAATTCAGAGAATGGCATATTTTCTATCATATAATAGTCTTCTTTTATCATTCATCTTAAATATACTTTTTTGTCCTTGTGTGCAAGAGTTATGAACGTTATATATATATATATATATATATATATATATATATATATATACAAAAATGGGACAAGAACGCAAAACATCCAGATAGTTAGGTGATACAAAAAAAGGGACAACAAAACATCCAGATAGACGATACAAAGAAAACAAGGACGGGTCATTCGGAGTCTTCTATCCTCAGTCGAGTTCCAGATTATCTTTGCAATTTCAGCTGGTTATATATATACACACACACATACAGATGTACATACACTTTTATATGTATGTATGTATTTTTTGTGTTTGTATGTATAAGCGAATGTTTGTTGTATATTTGCATATGAACATGTGTTTATTTTTATGCTGTTAGATCTCTCTAAGTGAATATTTTATTATAACAAACTTATATTTATTTTAATTAAATTTATTTTATAATTAATTAATTTAATATCGATGCATATGTTTTCCTTCTAACTTAAGTTAATTTTGATTTAACATTTTCTTCGATTTTACATATAACTTTGAAATCGGATCTCTTCAATTTCACTCATAGATTTTTAAATTATTCTTTTTCTTAACTAAACAGTTTGAAGCTTCCTATACTGGTATAATTTCACACGCTAAACAAGGTTTACTTTCAACATTTTTGACAAAATTTCGTATTTTAGAAGTTATTTCGTGATAAATTTGTCGTATTTGGGTAATTTTAACCAATCAACGACGTGTATTCAGTCGAAGAAAGCTACGGCTGTTTGCGATTGTAATCGAAGAGCAACAACTTCCGGGTCTCTACTACTTTGTCTTTCATTCTTTCGAGATCGATAAATTAAGTACCAGTTGCGTATTGAGTCGATCTAATCGACTGGACTCCTTCCAAAAAAGTTCGGACTTTGTGCCTAGAGTAGTAAAGAATATTTTATTCTGAGACTTGAGACAGTCATAACTTCCAAATAAGGTGGGCTGTGATCGGATGGTGAGGAAGGCTTGCTGTCAAGTGATCATGTGATGGAATTAAAATAGTGGTGGCTACTGACAACTACTTAATGTGGAGAAACTAGACCGATAGCCTGGAGTAGTCACCCTTGCTTCACAAACGAAAAACAGATACAATATGGAAAGTTAAAAGATATATGTTAAATGCACCGATGAACGGAAAACACACAGAGGAGGTCCTTAATTTCTCATCAGTTATCGACCAGAGGGTATGACGCAATTTCGTGCCTTTAATGATAAGTTTGCTTCCCTACTGGAGGCATCTGTAAGAGTTGCTGAGAATATTGGACCGATAACAAACAAACAATAAATGGATAACAAAGGATACATAAATGGACATACGTTAAAGGCAATAACTGATGAGGAATTAAAGACCTGTGTCTGTTTTCCGTTCGTCTGTGCATTTGGTATATGTTTTCCATTCGTCTGTATTTTAATATATGCTCTTTAACTTGCCATTTTGTGTCTGTTTTTCACTTGTGCATTTACTACTAATTTACCAACTCAGAACGTAAAGAGAGACGACATAATTAAATATTCTAATGATCAAATGTATTTCCTTCATTCAACTGAGGAACTTCAAGTGATACATTTCTGAATCAAACTGCTAATATTAATATTTAAACATCGTATCTTGTGTTGAGTGTTCTTTTTGTTTGCATACGTTGTACATATAATTGAATGGATAGAGATTTTAACAAGATTTGTCGGACGTTTAATGCAGCAATTTTTGTTTGTAAGAATGCGAATTTACAGACATTATATGTACTTAATATTTTGTTGAGATACATACATTAGTACAAGTAAAAAGATAATCGTAGTGACGGAGACACAAATATAGTTAGAACAAGTCCGGTGCCAAGAACTGAACCTGAGCAAGTGGGATACAGCCGAGATGAGATTGTTTGGGGAGAATGTTCACATTGCCATTTTGTAAGCGTCTTGCCGGAAGTCATACAGCAGAAATTCTCTGAAACATTACGGCATCAGGAAGTATTTGTTATTGTCAAAACAATCGACGAAAAGATATGAAATTCGGGTTAACACAGGGATGTATTGCTAAAGGCAGAAAGTGATATTGCCATAACGTGAAAGTAAGAGAAAAAGATAACAATTAATATCAGTACTACTATAACCAACCAAGCTGATAATATATGTGTCAAGACTCCTCTAATCATCCACCGAATATCTTGAAAATATTGGTTGTTATCTTAAGAAAAAGAATATTAAATAGATTTGACGATAAATATATTTTCGTCCAGACAGCAGAAATGACTAAAGAATAGCAACTACAATGAAAATGTAGAATCCTACCCAAGCAACACGGTATAAATGGCATACCGTTGGCTACGACGATAAGTGCTCCAGTCGATCCGATCAACGGAAAAACTTGCTGCTGAAATTAACGTGCAAGTGGCTAGGCATTCTACAGACACGCGTATCCTTAATATAATTCTTATGGAGATTCTGCATTGCACAGAATGGGTCATGGTCGGCCCTTTGAATTACATGTACAACTCATTTTTGCCAGCTGAGTGGACCGGAGAAACGTGAAATAAAGTGTTTTGCTCAAGGGCACAGCACACGGCCCGGAATCGAACACATATCCTTTCGATCGTGAGTCGAATACTTTAACCACTAAGTCACGCGTCTTCACATACGATATACACCGACGCCTAAAATAATAATAAAAAGCAGATATAAACTGATCTTACCAAGTATACAGTAAATATATACTAACAAGGACTGCAAGAAAATTAGTACCCGTATTTAACAAACGTTTCCCAACTGGGCAGCTCGATTAATTAATTTTCATTAACTAAACACTTTGAAACTTCGGATACTGGTAGAATGTGTCATATAGAACATCTTTTAGCGTTGTTGAGAAATGTTTCTATTTTCGAAGTTATTTCGTGTTAAATTTGTCGTATTTCGGTAATTTCAACTAATCAATGACGTGTATTCAGTTGAATAAAATTACTGCTGTTGTTTGTCAACAACAACTATCAGCGGTGTATATTTCGTTTGTCACTGTTATTTACGACATCGTTCGTACTGGTTTTAGCTTTAAAAAAATTTGCAACAATTTTCTACTTAGGGTTAGGGTTAGGGTTTTTAGAGTTAGGGTTAAGGTTAGGGTTTTAGGGTTAGGGTTTCAGGGCTACAGTTAGGGTTAGAGTTAGAGTTTTAGGATTAGGGTTAGGTTTAG
>NC_068984.1:27926677-27929694 GCF_001194135.2 Octopus bimaculoides
TGAAAAACAGGAAAAAAAACCTAAAATAGAAATGCACGAACGATTATGGTGGTGTCATGAAATAAACGTGCTTCAGATACACTCGTTTATTCATACGAACGTAACTGAGATGAAATATGTCATAAATAACAGTGACAAGAGAAATATACACCGCCGGAAGTTGTTGTTGACAAACAACAGCAGTAATTTTATCCCGCTGAATACACGTCATTGATTAGTTGAAATTACCGAAACACAACTTTAACACGAAATAACTTTGAAAATAGAAATTTTTCTCAACAACGCTAAGAGTAAAAGATGTTCTATATGGCACATTCTACCAGTATCCGAAGTTTCAAAGTGTTTAGTTAAAGAAAATTTATTAATTGAGTTGCCCATCAAAAGGAAAAGATCCCTTACGTTTAGTATAAATTATACGATATAATATTACAATATTAATAACAATTATTTTAAAGAAACAATTTAAACTGTTTGGTTTCAAGTGTTTAAAAATATTACTTTGTTTATACATTCGTATTGCATGACCATTGATGCATTCGTAGTGCATGATTCTTGATGTGAAAACGTGTGTTGAAACATGTCTTTGTATTTCAGGAGAGTCGTTTTACCGATAAAAAAATACACGTACCGTTCTGGTTCACTTCTTTTATTATTATCCATTAATTGAAAGGCAGCGAGCTGGCAGAATCATTTGCACGCGTCAAGCATTTTTGTCTGTCTTGCTGTTCAAATGGCGCCGAGGTCAACTTTGCCGTTCATTCTTTCGGAGTTGATGAAATAAATAACTGTCAGGTACTAGGATCGATGTAATCGACTAGCCCACTTTCCCAATATTTCAGGCCTTATGCCTATAGTGGAAAGGGTTACTATCTAATTATTAACCAATTAACCGATAAATTAATCGACAGGTTCATTAACCATTCGATCAATCAATTACCTCGTTTGTCAGAATCTTTTCGTAGCCATTTATGACGTCATCAACGATATGCTCTCGTTACTTCATGTCTCTCTCGTTGCCTCCAAGCTTTTGTTGCTGTGATTATACTTTGGGGATGTATGAGAGTGAGTGCGTGTGTGTGATTGCGTGAGTGTGTATTGTGGTGAGTCTGTGAAGGGATATGTGTGTCGGGTGTGTTTTTTTTTAATGTTTGTGTGAACAGGTGTTGTGTACGTATGTCTACGCATGTATGTGTGCCCATATGTGTGAATAAGAGTATAGGATTCTCCTTGTCGCTCTTTATTTTACGACAGTCTTACCCTTTTTCTTATATTTCATAAGGGAAGGATTTGTTTTTTAATAAATGAACACAAAAAATAAAAGGCATATAAGAATCATTCCAGAATACTCATAAATTGGGTAGGAGAACATTTGACTCCGTCGACTGCGGTCGATAGCGGGCCTGGTTGATACTTTGTCCCTCGATCTCATTCTCAGATATATATGCATACATACACACAAAGCCTCTTTCCCTTTTTCTATATACCTCCCTAATATTTACCTAACTACTTAGTTTATCAGTAGTTTACCAGCAAATCAGTGCATGAAAATAACTATCTCCGCTACTCTATAGTTCCCCAGCAGATGCTCATATCCGATACAACTTTTAACAATAAACGCGAGAAGAATCGAAAGCAGCAGTTACTCTTTCACTCGTCTCTTTTGTTAAAACAATTTATTTATTTTATGCTAATATATTATTGGCTGAAAAATAAATTCTGCTTGCTTGTTGACCTGGCCGATGAAATTTACATATTTTCAGCGAACGTTTTGAGAATAAAATGACTATGGCATTTTTTTGTGTGTAATCAAATTATGACGAATTTTTCGTTACAATGAATTTTTTTTATATATCATGATGTTCGCTCTAAATGAATTTTAACTGCATATTTATATAGGCGCAAGAATGGCTATGTAGTTAAGAAGTTTGCTTCACAGATACGTTCTTATTTAATCTGATTCCATTGTGTGACATTTTAGGCAAGCGCTTTCTCCTAAAACTTTACGTTGACCAATGTGTGTGTGTGTGTGTGTGTGTGTGTGTGTCCATTCACACATACCTCCCATACACCTAACACATACACCTCCCACACACCTTACATATATACCGCCCACACACATGACAAACATACATGCGCGCCCTCACACACACATATAGACGAACGCACATATATACACACACACACACACGCACAGTGGTAGAGACACACACACACGCACAGTGGTAGAGACACACACCTACTTACACAGGCCTACACACACACACAAACACACACACACAAACACACACACACACACATATATATACGCGCACGCCTACATACACGTACATACACAGCCACATACATATGCACACACACACACACAGGAGTGCACAAAATAACACACATACCTGGCACACATCCTTACGCTCTCACACACATACGCACGCACACACACATAAACATACACATACACACACGCACACACACACATCTCACATACACAAACACATACATACACGTACACACATACACATATACACACATGCACACACGCACACACACCTCTCACATACACAACACACACTCACACAAACACGCATACAGCTACACACACAAGGGGCATAAATGACACACGCACTTGCACGCACGTACGCAAGCAAACACATGCACACACACACACACACACACAGGAACGCACATATACACAATATACACACACACGCACATGGACACACATAAACACACACGCACACTTACCTAACACTCACAATCCCACACACACACGCACATCCACACACATACACACACACACCCACATACACATACACGCGCACGCACACCTCTCACCAACACAACACACTCACACAAGACACGCATACAATCACACACACATGGGCATAAACAACACACGCACACACACGTACACAGCAACGCACATATACACAACATACACATACACACAAACACACACGCACGCACAAAAACATACACATACACACACGCGCACGTACAAAATACACACACACACGTACCCA
>NC_068984.1:27929990-27938796 GCF_001194135.2 Octopus bimaculoides
CACACACTTGCAGACCCTCGCGCACGCACACATATTCACCTCCCTTTTTCACTCTCCTGTCTTAGAAAGAACTTTTCCTCCACCACCTCCTCTTCTGGTCCTTCCACAATGTAACCTCGTGGGCATCGGTGCCGATTTTTTCTTCCTCTGTTTTTCCATTCTTTGAACTTTCCGTCTTTCCGACGAAGGGCTCCGCCCGAAACGTCATACACTCTCTCTCTCTTTCCTTTCCCGAGCGTCTAATAACACTATCCGTATCACGTCCTCACTTTGTTGTTTTTTTGTTATTGTTTTTTGTCTTTTTTAGAACTTATATATATATATACAAGAGTTTGATTCAGCTCCACCTGATTTTAAAGTTTCGTAGGATACGTACATTCATCAGATTCTGGGATCAGAGTGAGAATTTTGAGAGAAATTCATGTCAGCTTCTAGGTGTTTAGGCCTCTCTTGACCAGCTAGGTAATATGACTTTGTTATCAAAGCGATATCAGTTATTTTCTTAATTTTGGGCCTAAAGTCCGGATAAGATATTGACAGGGTGCTGGCGCCACCATGGCGGCAGACTTCAACATAATGCAAAGAACGACATCAGTACCTTATATTGGATGTCACACATAGTAGCATGGAGTGTTGGCGCATATCAGTTGCTCAGTCGCCTTCAGTAATGCACGAACAATTTAGCAGCAGTAGTCTCTACGTAGGATTAAACAAATGTATTGATGTTCGCTTACAATTTAGATTGCATAACAAACATGCGTGGGTTGTAGTCTATACGGGTCTATAGGGATTAAAATTTTACCTTTGTGTGTAGAACAACTAAGCGTAGGGTGAAATATCTAGATTGTCAGGTGCTAGCGGCTAAAAGTTCGTTAACAAAGTGTACTTCTGATGGCAACAATAAGATAGTTCATTTTCCCAATTCACGGATGCTGCTGGTTGGTGGAGCATGTAACATCTGCCAAATGCGTTACGTGCTATTTTCTTTCGATTGTTCACTCATATCTATTTATCTATCTATCTATCTATCTATCTATCTATCTATCTATTTAATTTGGGTAAATATATCTGTTAAAATGAGATGTCAGTGTTATTTTCATTTTTGCGTAATTTAGATGATAATTTATTCAACGTATCCTATGTGTGTGTGCGTGTGTGTGTGTGTGTGTATGTGTTACAATATATGGATTCAAGTAATCTGGTAGTACTCATAAAAAAGCTCTTTAATAGATCATTCTACAAAACATATGGAACATATAGTAGTTACTTTTTAATTATATTACTTCCATTTATTACACAATCGTCTTATCATTCTATATGAATTTTATTATTATTGTTTTCTATAACTTTTAACGTTCTATTTGAATATTGACTTTGCATTCTTGAAACCTTACGTCAAGACTTTAGTATCTAACAATGATTTTTTTTTCCACCTGAAGACGTAGCTTAATTTCTGCATTTTTTAAAGTATTTTTTGTACATGTAAGTAATTTATTTATTATTAAATATAGTAAGATAAACTATATTTACATGCTTTAAGTAATGAAACAATTTGTCATGATATCTGAATTTTCTAATAGTTAAATAAATTTCCTCACACTATTTCTCTCGCCATTTATAACTTTATATGTGTGTGTGTGTGGGGGGGGAAGAATATGTGTGTGAGCGTTTGTCTCTGTATTTCATGACAGTGATACTGTTTGGTAATGGTTACATTTAATTATGGCTTCCATATATTTTCCATAGCCTGGTATGTGAAGAACATAAATAGATTAAAAAGTACATTACTTCAAATAAAAGCAACGGTTAGCAACAGGGGAAAATATCCAGTGGTTAGAACAGCCTTGAAAAATTTAGTTCAAGTCATGCCTGCATGAAATAAGCAAACGTGAAACAATCTATTGCACACACAAACACACATGTTTGAGATTGTGTACGTTTGTATTTACATATTTGTAAGGATATATGTGTGTATGTGTATATGTATGTATACATGTATGTGTGAGCACATGTATATGTATAAATGAATGTATGAATATGTGTATATTTGTGGGTAAGTATGCAGATGAATGTGTCCACATGCATATGAGAGTATGAAAATGTTAATGTTTGTATATCTTTCCTATCATAACCACAGCAACTTCTAAATGTTAAATTTTTCTATGAAATATTTCTGTTTTACATTTTACATTGCTATTTATAAATTTTTATTTTAAGAATTTAATCATTTATTTAGTTGTTTTTATTGCTTCTATTGAATTGGCATTTTTGCTCCCAGCTATATTTTGCTATTCTCACATTAGTTAATATCCTTCTTTACATATGAATCCATAGTATAGTTCTTGAATGGTAATTTAAACTAAATATAAAACAAATCTTTTTCATTTGACAGTATTCAAAGCAAACTGAACATCCACAGTTCTAATTTTATTTCAATTATTCCTCTGTCCACTCCATATTCTTAAGTTATTTTTCAGATCTTTTATTTGAAAATCTAATTTTGCATTGATATAATGATTAGCAATTTCATGCAAATATACATACAACATCAATATGGCCGCAGGAAAATATCACAGAGGAATGTACTGCTAGGTAAGTACAAATATAACAGAGCCTCAGATATGCAACATATTGATTTGAAAAATTAAGATTAACTGAGTTTATCCAAGATCTTAATAGGCAACACCTTCCTGAATGGTGTTAAAAATCAAAAAGCAATAGACAAGGAGATAACTCCAATAAAATCCACCAACTGAACTTTTTAGAAAATATGCACAATTCAGATGGATAAAAGATATATCTTGATCTTATTTGATTTCATCAGTGAAGAATATTCTATGCAGGAGGGAATGAACAGGGGCTAACATTTTAGTCTTGTCAGAAATGACTTCTCAATTGGAACCAAAGATTGCTGCCTTTTTTGTTCACTTTTATCTTCTTTTTTGTTATATGTGGCAAATGATGAAGTATCATAAGTATCCAGATATTATAAGACCTAATAAAACTCATGGAAAATGGGATGTAAAATGAAGATGATGATGAGAAGGAGATGAGAAAGATAGAGGAGGCGAAGGGGGGAGGGGGGGGGTGAATACAGAATACATGGAGGCAGATTATATGATGATATGCAGTTGTAATTTTTTAATAAGAAATTTCAGCAAAGTTGAAGGTATGGTGAGGAAATTGAAAAAGTCAATACTTTGAAAAGAAATACCTTTTGTATTATTTATTCCATCTGAGTTTGTTCCATCCAAATTGTACAGACAATACTACAAACATATTACAAAGATGTGTGCACCACACCACTGTGACATCCACAACACAAGATATAGTCATAGCTAACTGATGGATAAACATATTTAGAACAATCATAGATACTATGACTTACAGAAAGAAATAACAACAATGGTGCACAAACAGTGCATATAATTAATCATGGCCTATGTTAGTTCTGCCTGGGATTCAGTGTCTGCTCATCAAATTACTATAATATCAAAAGTACACAAAATGGCATCCTGCACATTATAACATGTACAAACTACCAAAATACTAAATATGTAAAATGACCTGGGGCATAGATTGTTGCCACAGTAACTTTTACTCCCCACAGTTTCTACTACTTCAGGATAAACCATGTCCAAAGACTATCTATCAGCCCAGAGCACTACCATAATAGCATTCTAAAAAGGCCAAGTTCTCCTACACAGCCTAAATAAAATAACAACAATATTGATAGCTTCACTGGTACCAAACATTGTGTTGGTATGCACAGCAGCAAAATGAGTGCAGAGAATACCAAGTGTTGCATCTTGGTTGAGTCCTTTTTGACTGCCTATGTTGTGACCTCCACCACAATCTGTAGGCATCCAAAAATATGAAAGGAAACTAACCTATGCAAAATGTCTAGATTGTAACACTGCACCACATATGATTTTTATTTCTCTATAGTGAAGTGTTGCTGTATGATCTTCAATTAGATAAAATGTAACATGGCTAGGAGTACGTGAATCATACCTCATCATTTGGCATTTTACATGTCATAAAAATGATAAATTAGGATCGATGTGGGACTACACAATGACAACTATTAATTAATAACAAATTATTAATTTTTCCAACTCCAAGATCATAATCAACTTTGTCAATATTATACTCTAGAATGTTCTGTAGTGAGAAGAGATAAAATAACCAGTAAAGTATTAGGCTACCTGCTTTAAGTTAATGATTTTAAATCAACCACTCATATGTCTAGGCTGAATACAATTTCTTTGTAACTTCAGTTCACCTGGCTGCCAAGAAGCGTCAGTAGATCACAAACAAATAGTATCTAGAATTTATCAAATAGTATCTAAAAGAAATTTATCTTTCATCCAGTTAAAGCCATCAAACTAGCACTGTTAATCACTGTTACTCAAAAAGCTTTTCAGGGTCCAAAAGGTATATACATTATTATTACATTACCCTATAATCTGTTGTAGAGATGAATTGAGTTCAGAAGACTGTTACTTGGATTTTACTCCTACTTGTAGCAATTTCACTTAAAATTCATTCTAATTGCTTTAAAAATGGTAACAACTTCAGTCATATTTTTTTATCTTACATAAATCAGAAATCATTCACTAATGATAGGAATTTATCAGTTATGTTATGAGAGAAGGGAAGGCTTAGATGAAATGGTAAAGACTTGGCTGAATGTTTTGTTGGATTAAATATAATCCAAAAGTGAGAGATAGAATAAATGTCAGACAAGTAGAAGGATTCATTTAATTAACTTTCTAATAGTCAAACTTTTGGAAGATCAAATATACAACTGGCAACTCTTTTCTATCACAAAACTCAGGTTAATAGTCTTATCATTATTGACAGAGCTTCTAAACAACATACATTTCACAGATTAATAATGATTCAGCCATATGCAGAATTAGATTTTGTAATGCTGCCGACCTTTTCACAGATAAGAACAAAAGAAAAAGCAAATTGACCTGTGTTGAATCCACAACATACTATCTGCTGTGGACAATCCATTATGGAAACAGAAGATAGTGTCAAAAAGAGAAGAGAGAATTCAATCAATGTTATTCATCTTCTATAAGTTGTCCTTCAGTATTTTCATTTCTGTTTGCCATCATAACTAAAGCTATACTGAAACATTACCTTGGGCTAATATAAGAAATTATTCTTGTTGCAAATATTATAATCAATGGAATCACTGCTAACATCTTTATCACCTTCACCTCACTGCTGAAACAACAACCACTACCTCCTCAATATGAGGGATTATGGTGTCAATGCAAATAACATACATTTTATCTTCACATTTGATTGAATAATATTGAGAAAGACTGATAAACTTGCAATTATTTATCTAAGGGAGGTCAATGAACTCAACAAAACTGACCAAAATTCATGAGTTCAAATTGTGACTGACAAGTTATATATCTGCTAACCTATATAACAAGTCAAAATGTACCTATGTATCTATTAACCCATGTAACAAGTCAAAATGTGCACTGATGTTTGTCCTCCAACTAGGCACATTATTCAGCTTAATAAAGATGGAACCATTAGTATGCTTTACAAAATGCTACTAAGCATTGTTTCCATCTTCATGTTCTGAGTTCAAATTCTGCCAAAGTTGACTTCCCTTTAATTCTTTCAGGGTTGATGAAATAAGTACAAGTTGTGCACTGGGGTTGATGTAATCAACTATCTCCATCACCCTAAATTTCAAGTCTTATGCCTCTAATGAAAAGTATTATTTAGCTCAGCTAATACCAAACTCATCCTATTTAATGATTTACATTATTTTTTACATTTGCTTTGCTGAAATTGGTCTTTCTACAACTAACTGCTCAGATTTGAAGTAGAATTGAAACTTGCTTTTGCTTGGCAGTAGATTAGCATCAAACCAAAAAACAAATTGTTGTTGTATGATTTTTAATTTTTCATTATGTGATCCATTGTCTAATCACTGAACTTTACTATAGAGTGTGTTATAGAGTAGAATTAATTCATGCTAGAATGTTATAACTGATCCCTGAAGTAAAGATATGATGATGATATGAAGGTCAGAGAGTGTGTCCCAAAATATATAACACAACAGCCCACCCAGATGCTTCTGATCAATGGCTGTTGTTTAGCTTCCTGTCAGTCTTGATTAAGCCAAACTGTTTCAAATGGTATTCAAGCCATGATCAATCCATCTTTATTTTCAGTCATAGTATACTCCAGACTGCATTATCCAAAGTATCTTTATCCCAAATAAGCAACAGCTGTTTGGAGAGTATTTGCTGCTATTTCTAGCGTCTTGAGTAACCATTTAGAATTTTCCTCAGTGACAGGTAGAACACTTAAGTGGGCAGCTTTGCCAGAGTATTCACTTGACAGATATTGTTGTGGGATTTATGTTTAGAGCAACAAATTTATTGTTATGGAAGTTTGCAATATTAACATACCATTTATGTTTGAAATAAAGTAAAAGCTCTCCTAAAAATCATGTTATATGTAAAGTGAATTGTGATGATTAAGTAGGTGTTTAGCTGAGGTTATGTCTATCCGTGCAAAAAATATTGAAAGAGAATAGTTTGCATGGTTTTAACCATATATATGTTGTCCAACTAAAAACATGTGGTCTAATTTTACAAATATACTAATATTTTGCTCATTTTATATTTGAATGTTTAGTTAGTGTTAGATTTTGAAATAATTACTTTTGATGATGTTGGCAACCCATGGGAATAAAGAAATTGAATGTGAAAGAAATAAATCAATACAAAACTGTGATTTTTCGTTTCTGAATTTATTTCCTATATCAATTACAAATTCTTATAAATTTTGTAGGTTAACTACAATTTCTTACATTTGTATTTCCCCTGTCAGTTCTCATCAGCTATATTCACACCCATAAAAGCTTAAGCTTAAGCTAAGAGAATTTAATTCCAAAGACTCACTTCAAATATTTGCTGATAAAATAAATAATTAAAGAAATGTGTAGTAGCAAACTGGTTCTACAGAAAAATAAATACGAAAAAGATGAATTTTCTTTATCCTACATAAAAGTGTGATAAATATAGCCCAGTGTTAAACCTGGAGTCAGAGTTGTCATATTTACGAGATACTACAAAACAGAATCTTCTTTCGCACTTTTAGATAGGTTTTGAAGAAGTGAGAAACAGCTTTGCATTATACATATATTTATGACTATATTCCTTGAAAATAAGATATATAAAAGAAAGCACTACAAGGTACTCAAACATTATGACACTGTAATGGTGAACTTGTAATACTATTTGAAAAACAAATGAAACATGTCAAAGGTCTGATGCAATCTCTTTTTACCAGGTTTCACGATTCAGAGCTACAAGGGGTTAATTGGCTTGGTTTTAGAAGTTAATTGGAAAGTTAATTGAAACCATATTGCTGCTGTGTCATCATTCTATCATCATCAATATCGTTTTCAGTTCTACTAGAAGTGTCAGTAACTATAATTTTCACTTCAACTAATATGAACTTATATGGACACAAAAGCAGCATATAAGAAATACTAGTGGATCTGCTAAAAGGGCAATATTCAAATGATAATTAGTTAACAATATTAAAGAAAATTTTCTAATGAAGCACTAATTCATCATGAATTATAAAAGAAGCTTGGTGATATTTAATTATAAGAACTGTAACACTTTAAGAATAGAATAACTTTACTAATAGTTATTGTAATACTTTAAAAATAAATTAAATATTAACTGACAATGCATGAATTCTCATGAATTTTAACAGAAGCTATGTGACATTTACCTAATTGTAGTGTATAGACATCAGAATAGACATCAAAACTTCAAGTACTAAGTTAGGTTTAGGAAACAAAAATAGACTTAGACAGTTACATTACAGAAGACTTCTATTGATTATTTAAGATATCTATTTGCTTTTGGGGCATAACTTTTTAGTTGTGTCTTACTTTTCAGTCAAAAGCAACCATTTGTTCTTCTAGTGTGGACAATCTAAGAACCAGTCACAAATTTTGCTCAAGTTAATCAGCTGTTTTCACCACAAAAAGGGTTTGGGCCATTTATATGTTAGAAATCATTATTATCAATAAATCATAGCAAAGAAATCACAGTTAAAATACAAAAATCATTTATTTCTATTACTGTTGTTGCTTTGAGTTTAAGTCTTACCAAGTTCATCTTTGCCTTCATTTTTTTCAGTTCGATAAAGTAAAGTATCAGTCATGTACTAGGGTCAACTTAATTGACTATTTCTCTCCGTCAAACTCTCTAAACTTAATGCCTTATGTAAGGCATTACATTAAAGTCAATATTGTTTTACAAAAGCATATATTTTTAAGTGAGAAATAACATTTAAGTAATTAATGTAACAAACTAATTAAGAGACTAGAAGCTCATATCCTGTCATTAACAACACATTTTTTTTATAGAAAAGATACTTAATAGTAAAATGGTTCAGTTCACTAGGTCAAAAGTAGGTTGCATAGTGTAAGGAAGGATTTTGGTGCTGTAACAGCAGTAGAGCTGACAAGAGGTTTGTTAAGCACCAAGAAGAAACATCTCATATAATATTCTGTTTCCCAGAATCTGGGGAAAAGATTTTATGAGTCTATGGCCCCAGCAGGGCCTTTTTACACACACATGCATATATATGTAAAGGATCATATATATATATATATATATGTGAAAAGGGTTAAATACACACATACATACACATATATAAATACATATCTATATGTAAAGGATCAAATATATATATACGTATATGTGTGTATATATATATATATATATATATATAT
>NC_068984.1:27938896-27939934 GCF_001194135.2 Octopus bimaculoides
TAGGATTTTGGTTTTAGCTAGGTTGACTCTAAGGCCCTTCAATTCTAATGTATGTATGTAGGTATGTATATAAATATATGTATGTATGGATGGCCATTGTTTTTCTCCAGCAAAATAAAATTGTGGCTATCCATACATACAGGTAGGTCCTTTAAGGCCATGCCTCCCACTCTCTCTCGCTCTCTCTCTGTGTCAGCTGAGAAGTCTTTGTCTTGCAAACTTGCTGTGTCACATAAAAAGCACTCATGCTGACAACATGTAAAGCGTACTCTCATTAGCACCACCTGAAGTGCACTTGTGCCGGCACCACATAAAGTGCACCCATGCTGGTGCCATGTAAAAGCACTCATGTCAGTACCAAGTAACAAGCATCCAGTACACCGTAAAGTGGGGAGGGTTTCCAGCCACAGAAACCATGCTTATAACAGACAATTTGAGCACGGACAGCTCTCTGGCTGGCTAGCTCCTGCCAAACTGTCCAGCCCATACCAGCGTGGAAAACGGATGTCAAATGATGATGATGATGATGATGATGGTGGTGGTGGTTTTGGTGGTGGTGGTTTTGGTGGTGGTGGACTTGGTGGTGGTGGTGATGATGATGACGATGATGATGATGACGACGACGATGATGATGATGATGATGACGATGATGATGACGATGATGATGATGATGACGACGTTGACGATGACGATGATGATGGCGAAGATGATGATGATGATGATGATGGTGGTGATGATGATGATGATGATGATGATGATGATGATGATGACGATGATGATGATGATGATGACGATGATGATGACGATGATGATGATGATGAGGACGATGACGATGACGATGATGATGGCAAAGATGTTGATGGCAATGATGATGATGATGTTGATGTATAATTCCAACTATACACATGATAGATTGCACCAGCACCAATGCTGCCGTTGCCCACACACTGTACAATCACGAGAATCTTTCGAAATCCTACCCATTAGTCACTATTAATATTATGTCCAATAATAAACAGTGATTATGATGAAGATTAT
>NC_068984.1:27940700-27941202 GCF_001194135.2 Octopus bimaculoides
ACCACCACCACCACCACCACCACCTCCGCCACCACCGCAACTACCACAACCTCCACAATCACCATCATTATCTTCATCATCATCATCATTATCATCATCAGTACCAGCCCCATTTTCGTCATTGTCATCAAGATTGTTTACTAATAATGTCTGGTTTTGATGTTTGTTCAATTTGATGGTTGTCAGTGTAGCTGATTGTTTGTATGGCGGTGTTGCTGGTATTAGTCGGTGTGTGTTGTTTTTGGTGGCTTGTTTGCTTCTATCTAACAACCAATGACGTTGTAGCCATTATTTATTGTTCTAGACAGCGCTCAGGGCCAAAAACTAGTCAGAAATCCTTCTGATGAACTAATTTGACAAATAATAGTAACTCATCAACTTGTTTTTATTTTTCTGTTTCTTTGGATTCCTTGGTTTATTTCCTTGTGTGTGCATGTACATGTAAAACTATATCTATCTATCTATCTATCCATATATATATACATATATATATATATATATA
>NC_068984.1:27941690-27943210 GCF_001194135.2 Octopus bimaculoides
GCTGTTCATAGGCGTAGGAGTGGCTGTGTGGTAAGTAGGTTGCTTACCAACCACATGGTTCCGGGTTCAGTCCCACTGCTACTACTACTATAGCCTCAGGCCGACGAAAGCCTTCTGAGTGGATTTGGTAGATGGAAACTGGAAGAAGCCCATCGTACATATATATATATATATATATACACAGCCACGTCAGCAATTTTGGTTTGTTTACACTTGCCTCAACAGGTCATCGCAACCAAAGGTCTCCCTCTCTCTCTCTCTCTCTCTCTCTCTCTCTCCGAGTAAAAGGAAAATCGTTTGATGCATGTATACAAACAGCAATTCTACATGGTGGTGAGACATGGGCCATGAATGCAGAGGACATGCAAAGGCTAGAGAAGAAGGAGGCTTTTATTCTGTGCTGCATGTATAATGTAAGCGTATGTGTTCTCTACAGAGTGCAAGTGTATTGCAGGAGAAGTTGGACATAAGAGGAATTAGATGCAGTGAACAAAAGAGAAAACCGTGCATGTTTGCTAATGTGATGCAAAAGGAGGTCGACAGCTCCATAAAGAGGTGCTGATCACTCAAAGTGGATGGAACTTGTGGCAAACATGGGTCAAATTACTGAAGGACAACCTCAGGATACTGAACCTTACAGAGATGACAAAAAACTGAGATAGCTGGTGCTTTGCTGTACTCAAGAAAACCTGTCCTCCACAGCAGAAGTGTTAATGCTGCTCCCCACGATGAAAGGGATTGGCCTGTAAGAGACCTGTGCCAGTGTCATGTAAAAAGCACTTGTACTAGTGCCATGTCAGGGTGCTCATGCCAGTGCCACATTAAAAGTACCCAGTACACACTGTAAAGTAGGTAGCATTAGGAAGGGCATCCAGCCATTGACACCAAGCCAAAGCAGACTGGGACCTGGTGCAGTTCTTCGGCTTGCCAGCTTTGATCAAAATGTCCAACTCTTGCCAGCATGGAAAACAGACATTAAAGGATTGTGATGATGATGATGATGATGATGATGATGATGATGATTATATAAATATGTGTGTCTGTGTGTTGTGTGCGTGCGTATGCATATGAATTGTTTGAAAAAATGTACAGGTTTTATATATGAATATAAAGAGGTAGCCAAGATTTTGGATAAAAATATTTATTTAGTGCTTTCATCTCTTTTGAGAGATTCACCATGAATCTCTCAAAAGAGATGAAAGCACTAACTAAATAATTTTTATCCAAATTCCTGGCTACCTCCTTTTTCTTAAGATATATATATATATTTGGTGGGTGGGGTGTCTCTATGTGTGTGTGCATATATATATATATATATATATTCTTTTATTCTTTTATTGGTTTCAGGACTTATTCTTTGTAAGCCTAGTACTTATTCTATCAATTTCTTTTGGCGAACTGCTAAGTTACGGGGACTTTAACACACCAACATCAGTTGTCAAGTGATGGTAGGAGGACAAACACAGACACACAAATAAAATATATATATATACATATATATATATATCTATATACATATA
>NC_068984.1:27943242-27949563 GCF_001194135.2 Octopus bimaculoides
ATATATATGTGACAGGCTTCTTTCAGTTTCCATATACCAGATCCACTCACAAGGCATTGGTTGGCCCAAGGCTATAGTAGAAGACACTTGCCCAAGGTGCCACGCAGTGGGTTTGAACCTGAAACTATGTGGTTGCTAAGCAAGCTACTTACCAATCCTGCACTTATAGATACACACACACACACACACACACACACACACACGCACATATATACACAGAGAAAAAGAAAGAGAGGCAGAATGTCAGGTATTGATCACAAAAATGTATGACTTAGGTAGTATGTAGCCTCCTTTCACTAATTTTAGGTACCTATGTTATCACGAGCACACACAGGGACTGCCTCAGCTCTTCTACCATTTGATCCTGTATCACACCCAGGATCTGATAACTGGAACCAGAGAGAATGTTGCACCAGTACTTGAATGGTGCACACCTTCAACCAAGTAAGCTGAAGCAATGCGAAATACTTTGCACAAAGATGCAACATACTGCTTGATTCAGGAATTGAACCCGTGACAATATTGTTGCGAGCCAAACACCCAAACCAACAGGTAACATACTCACACACACACTTTCACATATATGCATTTGTATGTTTGTACAGATGGATGGCCGGAAGGCTGGATGGCTGGATGTATGCATGTACGTACATATTATTGTGCTCCAAGTGCAGCATTGTATTGGAGTGAAATATGAGCATTGAATGGAGAGATGTGTAAAGACTGGAGAGAATTGAAGTAAGCAGGCCCCACTTTAACATTAGAGTGAATTAATGGCAAGGCACAGACAAGTTAAGAGGAAAACTGTGTAAAGGAGAAATCAGATGTAGTGTGCAAGAGAGACGACTGCTTTAGTACCATGACATAAATGCATATATACATACGTATATACATACAGATATACATGCAAATATACATACATATATGCATACATACATGCATACAAACATGTATACATACATGCATACTTACATACATTCATACATACCTACAAGCATGCATAAATACAAACATTCATGCATACATACATTCATACATACCTTTGCATTATAAATTTGTAAGCCATCTGTGTGTGCCCTTTTGGAAATGAATGGAAATGGTTTGTAATGCATAGTGGCAAAGGTGAAGAAAGAGACGGAGATAAGGAAAGAAAAGAGTGTAGTGGAGAAAGAGAAGAAAAGTGTGTTATATATTTCAGGGAAGAAAATTAGAGGATGATAAAGAGAATTGATGAAGGAGAAAGAAAGTGAGAGAAAATGATAGAGTAAAGTCAACAGATTAAATTCCACACATGCAAACATACTCATATATACAAATACATCTGCCAGTAGATTATGTCTGAAACACAAACACACTCATGCACACACAAACTCAAGTGCACATGCACACTAACTGACACATACACACACATACAAATAAACTGACGCATTTACACACAAATACAAATTCATGCAAATACGAAAATATATACATCTGTCAACAGACTACCTTTCAGAAACAAATATACAGAAATATATACATCTACCAACACACAGTCATACATGCCAATTTCAAAACTATTTTTATCTGTCTCTCACAACACTCCAGACAACTGATGTTTATAGTGAAGGACACTCACCCAAAGTAGCATGCAGTGAGATTGAACCTAGAACCAAGTGATTATGTGTATAACTGAAGTGATATCTGAGAGAATGGAGTTGTTTCAGAAACGAATATTCTAGACTGCACCATAGTAAATATTCACTCGCTAATACACTATAAGGGCATACATCTGAACCAATGAGAGAGCATCTACAGACTTAACATGTGAGAAATAGCTGCCAAATTCCCCTGAAATTATCCCTTGCCATCTTAAAAAGTCAGCTTATCCAATAAGGTAGGCCTAGATAGACAATTGGAAGAAATGTTATGGTGTTCAATGCTGAACACATTTGGTCATAGATAGATCTGCCTGATCAGGGCTAACCAGAGGCTAAACAATGACAGCAGTAGCTATGCATACACTGATATGTTCTATTCTCCTTCTGTCTGTTCTATGCCTACTATAACAATTACAATTCCCATGAGTTAATAAGTAGCATACCATCCCAATGTACCCACCACCCATTTCCAGTTTCTTCTTCTAAAATACTGCATTAAATGCTTTTTCTTATCATTTCTACTGCACTCTCTCATTTCTTCTTTACTTGCATTATCTTTTCAATAGAATAGATTGACTCATCAACATATTCATAGCTCCACCCCACAAATGTACTTTATCATCAGTCTGGCTTATATTTCTTTTTATTGAAACTTTAGTGGCCTCTGTTCCTCAAAGTTTGCTGGTTTTGTACCACCTCTACCCAACTCATTTTTCCCTCCTCTACCTCTCACCCATGTTATTCTACTCCTACTTCTCAGGCTATGCACTAACTTCTATATCTGAACCTTCTTCCTCAAAATGTCATCTCCTTCTAGAACTTTTCCTGTATCCATGTTCTTTCCTACAATCATTGAACTGCAGTGGTTGAGGAACATCAGTCATATTGATCCCTCACCAGTCTCGAAGTATCTGCAGAGGCTGTGGACAGGACCCATTTCTTTAGACCAGTCCTTTAAAACGTATATAAAATTACAGAATTCAAAATAAACCCCTCTCTGGCAGTATCTGCCAAGGTTACAGGCACTGTCCATCATTCCCAGACAAAATAATAATGGTGTATCATTTGATAACCTAAGAAAATCATACACGATGAATGAAGCCAGTCAGCAATTCCTTATGCTACTTGAATTTCTTGAATTTATTTCAGAATATACAAACTACCAGTTTGGAGAGGTTTGCATTTGTATTAGGATTTTACTTTCTGCTTGGGTTATCAACGTATTGCTTTCCTGATTGCTTTCTATTCAATTCATCAGAATTGACACTAAAACTAGCCTGAAGGAGAGTCTATGAACTCTATAGATTGAGTGCTATATAATACTTTTCCTGAGATGTAACCTTTTCAGGATCTACTTAGTCCTTTCAACAAGCTGAAAATTTTGTAAGAAAATACAACATCTATATAAAACAATATATCTACAGTCATTTGTTCACAGGAAAAAGAAAATTCCAAAAACATGAAGCAAGCAGATAAGTAAAAGGTTTTAGCTATAGGAAAATAGATTATTTTTCATTGACTTTCATTATTTTGTGATAACCAAATATGGAAGTCTTACTAAGGGAAATGTTTCTGTCAGTTGTCATGATTGATTGACATTTTGTGTTTTCTCTTTTCAAAATCAATGTATCCACTTTGGAATGAGCAGATTATTGGTTAATCTCATAGAATTTATCATCATTTACATCTATCTTACATCAAAAATATGTTGAATCCTGCTGCAAAGAAAATGTGGTCTCCTTATAGTCTCTAAACAAGAAAGTAGAAGGAAATATATAGCATAAGACAATTGGCTTTTATAGATAAATGTGATATAATTCAGAATTGTATTCATCATCCATATTATCTACATCTTCACTTCCACTCACAATCCATAAATCTGTCACAAAATACTACCAACACTATCCAGTTCATAACCCTTAGTATCATCATCAGCATCAACAGCACTAACATGAGATTTATTTCATTTAAGATAAGCAGTACTATCAATAGCATTATGGTCAGGTGAAACAAGCTAAGAAATTTAAACTTCTTTCTCAAAACTAACTATAAACAAAGTATCATAACAGGAATATATATACATATATTCTCTCATTTTCTACAACATACAATATTTAAGCATATTATATGGGTTATATTTGATTTAGTCATTTCTTTTTCTTATCAATAATGTTACGCTTGCATAGTCTATTATTTGTATTACATTCTAAATTGCTAAAATTCGATCTCTTACATTTACTTCTTGTTTATCTTTGTCTTATCTCTAAGTAGTGAACAGCCATCTCTTATGGTTCATTTATATCTATTTGAAATTACCCTTTTATTATCTAATTTTTCTAAATAAGTTTTGAAATACATATAATTCTTTTTAAGCAATATAACTTGTCATACATTAACATTAATTCTCTCTTAGATATTCATATTTATGAAAGAAAACCGTCATCTTCATCATCATTATAGAGTTCTTTACTTTTTAATGAGAGACCAAGCATGTTTTCATCTGTTCTTGTCTAATGCAAACTTTAATAGTTTTGTATAGTAACAATTAGTGCTATTATTTATCTAGGCATTCACAACAATACTGGTTTCCTTGGAGATGAATAATAGCTTTTTTGTTCAAGTTTTTCCAGACACAATTAGAAGCTGTTTTTTTTAAATTTTGTATGAAGTATACATCCTGCTCGATATTAAATATTTGGTCTTGCTTTATCTTATGGAAAGCCTATACTACAAAAAACATTGACATAAACACATTACAGAAGACATAAAAAACTTGAAGTAGTTTTACCCTTGTTCCCAATTATATGCTCTCATTACTTCCAAACAAACTCCTTAGCAAGACAAATGAATAATACATAATGTATATCTCATAACTGATATCTCTTAATAGGAACTATAGGTAGATACTTCTTACTATTGTAAATCTTCAGAGCAATTTATGTGCATTGTATTCACTTGAAATACTGAATTCAAGTGCTTCTCTAGAAGCGAAACATGATACAAGTGTTTCCACGGTATTATCCATAAAATTCTGTAGCACTTACATCCAAATGCTGACCAAAAATGAACTGAAATTCTCTGGTACTTAGACTATATACTCAAAACTGGGGGAAATTAGAACATCATTTGAAAGATTAGAACTAATCAAAGCTTATACATAAAATGTTAAAGCTAGACGATGACTCAGTAGTTAATGATTTGTATAGATAACATTAAGTACAGGTCATTCAGTAACTTAATGGTTCTGTATTTAAATTTAATGCCAATTACGAATGTATATAAAGTTACTTGGTATAATCCCAAACATTTGGTAAGTTATCAATGTGTAACGCGTTAATAAGTTTTTATTCAACATCAACAAATTAGTGTCTTTTACCTTTCTTTTTCAAATTCCTTGTCTAGACAATGCATAGGAAGTTCAGATCTTGGTATACATAATAGGACTAATGAACACGAGAAGCATGCCAAATTCACTTTGTCAAATGCTCAGTGTAACTATTTATTTAATGAAAGTTAGCTGCCAAACTAATCCATGTATACTATAAGTCTCCTAACTTGTGGTCAAGAAAATAACTGTAAATTTTAATCATACATTACTTTTACCATTCAGGAATAGGAGCATAGTAAAATTTATAAAAGCTTGCCAAATGTCAGATTGAAACCAAGAAATGTATCAGAATAAATGTACAAATAGCAAATAAAATATTTTTACATTAAATCTTAGAATTTAAAATGCTGACTTTCATTTCTGAATATGCCTGAAATATTTAACAAGCCATAGAGCATGTTAGGTATAGGATGCTCAAATACATAAATATCCTTTTCTACTCTAGGCACAAGGCCCGAAATTTTTGGGAAGGGGGGGAGCAGTCAATTAGATTGACCCCAGTACACAACTGGTACTTAATTTATCGACCCCAAAAGGATGAAAGGTAAAGTCGACCTTGGCGGAATTTGAACTCATAATATAAAGACAGATTAAAATACCACTAAGCATTTCACCCAGTGTGCTAACGTTTCAGCCAGTTCGCTACCTTTCAAATAAATAAATATCATATGGCTTATAATTAAACTACAAGCTTATAGATGATGAAATCTGAATTTCCTTATCTCATGTTCATCTCCTCATCATCATCGTTTTCATTCCTCACGATCTTTTTTATATGGCATCACTCAGTGCTGAATGAAGAAGCTAGCGTTTTGATACTTAAAAATGACCACTGACAAGATTATTGGAACAAACGAGAAAGTTCTAGTAAGAAAAAATTATTCTAACAGTATTTTGTGGCAAAGAGACTCATAAATTTATTCTATACGAATACTTTTTCACCCCTAAATATTTATAATTGTATATAAATTCATTAGTTACTATAATTTATTAGTTTCTTTTGCACATTCTTAGTTTATGCATGTATGGAAGACAATTGGAGATTTCTGCGGGACAACCTGTTGAAAGCCACCGACCAGATTTGTGGGTGGTGTAAGGTCCCCTCCCAACCCAGAGTAACGTGGTGGTGGAACAAGGAGGTAGACAGGGCTATTAGACAAAAGAAACAGGCTTGGAAGGACTGGAAGAACGGTGGTAGCAGGGAATTGTACCAATGTGCCAGAAGGGAGGCTAGGCGACAGGTTTATTTAGCCAGAGGGGAAGCAGATAAGGAAAGATTTGCCAATGTTCTGC
>NC_068984.1:27951720-27953371 GCF_001194135.2 Octopus bimaculoides
GGCACATAAAAGACACCATTTCGAGCGTGGCCGTTTTCGTGCGGGTGACACGTAAAAGCACCCACTACACTCTCTGAGTGGTTGGCGTTAGGAAGGGCATCCAGCTGTAGAAACTCTGCCAAATCAGACTGGAGCCTGGTGTTGCCATCCGGTTTCACCAGTCCTCAGTCAAATCGTCCAACCCATGCTAGCATGGAAAGCGGACGTTAAACGATGATGATGATGATGATGATGATATGCAAATATAGTATTGGTATATCCCATTTATGTTCATTAGAAATTATATAAATAAAGAATTTTGACATGTACGAATATTTATTTCCCCCACCGTATATATGAGGATGTCTAGATATGCAAATATATGCAAGAGAAGACATACATAAAACAAACCATACGAATCTGCATATATGCATGCATACATACATACATACATACATACATACATGCATACATACATACAAAAATACCCTGTTGATGTTGAAATTCCAATGAAGGCACCTTGGATATAAGTTGGACACCGGCTCTTCTATTGGAAAGAAATCTTGAAGTAAAACTGAATATTGACATACATACATACATACATACATACATACATACATACATGCATACATACATATGCCCAGCAGATATTAACATGAAGCTGAATATCAGCAAAAAAGAAAATACCTATGCTGAACTATTGAAACACCTACAGTTACTCTGCCCAGATTAAAATTGCCCTGTAATTATTGGGGCACCTGGATATGGAACACACTACCTAAGTATCAATCTTGAGAAATTAGGCTTCTCAAAACCAGAAAGGAGAAAGCTGATTCAAAGACTGCAGATCCAAGCCATTATTGGAACTGTAAAAATCTGTAAAACTTCCCAGAAGTTTATCATTTAAGTATATATGTACATGTCTTGACATGCAACTATATGCTTGAGAATACATGCATAAAAAAACACACAAATCTGCACATATACATACATACATACATACATACATACAGACAGACAAAAATACCCTGTTGATGTTGTTGAAATTCCAATGAAGGAGCCTTGGATATAAGTTAGACACCAGCTCCTTCTCTATTGGTAAGAAATCTTGAAGTAAAACTGAATAATGACATACATACATACATACATATATACATACATGCATACATATATACATACATACATACATACAAAAATACCCGGTTGTTAATGTTGAAATTCCAATGAAGGAGTCTTGGATCTAGGTTAGAAACCAGCTCTTTCTCTATTGGCAAGAAATTTTGAAATAAAACTAAATAATGGTATACATACTTCCTTGCAAATGGTAAACTTCCCAAAAAGCTGAAGGAAGGCACCATATGTCCTATCCATAAAGGTGGAAGCAGAGCAGAGGCTGGAAACTGCAGGCCCATCTCTCTGACTTCACATATTAGCAAAGTCATGGAACGAATTGTCAGAAGGAGATTGATTGCGTTCCTAGAAGAAAATGACTTGCTGAATGAGACCCAGCATGGTTTACGTCCAGGTAGAAGCTGCCTCACGCAGCTCTTGCAGCATTATGACTGGGTCCTGAAGCAGCTACTTGACCATTCAAATGTTGATGTGATATATCTCGACTTTGCAAAAGCCTTTGACAAAGTTGATCATGGCTTGATATGTCACAAGCTGCGAA
>NC_068984.1:27954253-27961952 GCF_001194135.2 Octopus bimaculoides
ACGAGATACTGCAGCAGCCTCGGTTTCAGAGGACCTCAGCTCTTCAATGCCTTGCCAAAACATTTGAGAGACATGCAAGACATGGATGCGGAGGTCTTCAAGACAAAATTTGACGCTTTCCTCTCCAAGATACCAGACGAACCAATGGCTCGTAATGAGACGCAGTTTAGGGCAGCTGTGTCAAATTCTCTTATACACCAGATGTGCCATCAAAACTCTTATTGGACCATGTCAGGTGGGGGAGAAGAGCCATGCAAGGAACGTGAAAATCACGGTGGTGCACCAGCATGACCGCAGCCACTTGGCTGAAACACATAAATAAATAAATAAATAAATACATATATTCATACAATCATTCCTCATCCTTGCGCATGTTCAGTCAACTGCTGGACGAAGGCCTGAACATGTTCTCTCCACTAACCATGACCTGATTTTTCCTCACCCATGTTTGGATGCCAAAGAATTTAGCAAAGTATGGGTATGCCTATGAACTCCATCCCTCTGCCAAGCTATGTCGATCTAATGTGGAAGAGTAGGTTCATCAAGTGAGTATGATCTCAAAATTACAGTATAAAGTTATATAATTATGCTGTATATCTAGTCTGGAATTATTTTCCAGCCATCAGCTCTGTTGTTGGCACTCTGTCACTTACGACGTCGAGGGTTCCAGTTGATCCGATCAACGGAACAGCCTACTCGTGAAATTAATGCGCAAGTGGCTGAGCAATCTACAGACACGTGTACCCTTAACGTAGTTCTCGGGGATATTCAGCGTGACACAGTGTGACAAGGCTGGCCTTTAGAAATACAGGTACAACAGAAACAGGAAGAAAGAGTGAGAGAAAGTTGTGGTGAATGAGTACAGCAGGGTTTGCCACCATCCCCTGCCGGAGCCTCGTGGAGCTTTAGGTGTTTTCGCTCAATAAACACTCACAACGCCTGGTCTGGGAATCGTAACCGCAATCCTATGAACATGAGTTCGCTGCCCTAACCACTAGGCCATTGCACCTCCACTATCAGCTCTGTAAAGGAGATGTATCAAAGTACATTTGCATTAGTAGTCTTCTACTACATTCTCTCAGCATTTTGGGAATATGAGGTAGGCATTTCCTGAGGCATTGTCAATGATTCTAATTGTTTATATATATTTATATGTTGCTGTATGTTGATATTGCTGGTATGATTTGCATATTGGTGTTTGTACAAATTTTCAAAGCCTGGGTTTTTGTGATGAGAATGATGACGATGAGGATTTTCCAATTAATTACCACAACGCATCGAGAAATATTAGCAACTATTCACACAACAGCCATGACACCATAGACATATTCAATGTTATCGTTATCACCGTTGTTGTCGTCTTCACCATCATTGTTCATACAAGATTTTAATGTCTGCTTTTTTTTTTACAATGGACTGATGTAATAAGAAGTGAAAAGTGAAAAGAAATTGTTAAAGTAAGCAAAAAATAATAAATTCAATTCTTTTAAAATGCTTAGATGTGTTGACATGAAAGAGCATTATGAAAAAAATACTATTACAGCAACAATACCTAAAGACATAATTCTTAGTTTATAGTATTTTTTATTTGTTTTATTGAATCAGTTAAAGAAAAAATTGACTTTATGATGAAATAAAAATATAAATCAGAAGTAAGTACTAAAAATGTAATAAATGGGACCAATCTAGCAAAAAGTAATTTATATTAGATTTTTTTTACTTATCAAATTTGTGAACTTAGTGTATTAAAATTGCTTGAAATCAATATCTTTTGTTACCAAGTAATACTGTTATTATAGAAGCAGAATGGTTACATGGATAAGCTATAAGACTGTCAATGCATTAGTTGTGTGTTCAATTTACTGCATTTGTTTTATTATAGTTTTGGCATTTACTTTTTGTTTATTTAAATCACAACTGATTAAAAATAACATTATTGGATAGAAGTTTCCAATGCTTCAACCACTGTATCTGTGATAATAAGGATACCAGTGGAGTCTCTGTAACTCAGAGGAGAACAAACATCTGACAGTATTTCATTTTGAAAAGCACAGGTACACAGTCTTACTTTCTAATGCTTATATATTTATAGTTTTTGCCAATATATCCAGAGTTAAACAGTCACTAACCCTATAGATTTTTCAAAACCAGGATTCATGCAGGGAGAAACTCAGAATTTTTTCAGAATATGTGTGCATATTTTATATATTTTTTTATTTTTATTTTATCTAGTTTCACCTCACGAGCTGTGGCCATGATGGGGCACCACTATTTGGTGTTGCTACGTAATTTTATTTCACAAATGCTTTTTATGAATTGACATTTGGTGCATGAGAGAGTTTGATGCAGCTGCCCTCATCTGCACCTCCTGCCGGGAAGATGGTTCATCTGGGACACTTGTATATTATGCATATTATGGCATATCTTTCTCGCCTATGCTCCAAGGAATAGAGTCTTAATCTCTTGAGTCTTTCCCAATAGCTTATATGCTGCATAGAGGCTATCTTCTTCATGTAGCTTCGTTGGATTGCCTCAAGTTCTGAGATTAATTTGACACTAGTTGGTAACCATATATATATGTATGTATTTGTTTGTGTGTATTTGGCGGTGGTGGGGTGTTTCAGCATATTTAACTTTTTCTTTCCAAAAGGGTTTTTCAACCCAATGCTTACATACTATTATTTATAGCTTTATGTATGCTTTGGGATCCTCTGTTAAAAAAAAAAAAAAAGAATTATTTCATGTTCTTTCGAAAGTTTATAAATTTTTATGTCAATTATTATTATTATTTTTATTTCTTATTTCTTTATTGCCCACAAGGGGCTAAACATAGAGGGAACAAACAAGGACAGACAAAGGAATAAAGTCGATTACATCGACCCCAGTGCATAACTGGTATTTAATTTATCGACCCCAAAAGGAAGAAAGTCAAAGTCAACCTCGGCGGAATTTGAACTCAGAACATCACGGCAGACGAAATACCGTTAAGCATTTCGCCTGGTGGGCTAACGTTTCTGCCAACTCGTCACCTTAAAATCCTTATTGTTATTATTTCTATTATAATTAAAGGTAGTAAGCTGGCAGAATAGCTAGTATGCTGGACAAAATGCTTAGAAGTATTTCGTCTGTCTCCACTGAGATTGACTTTGCCTTTCATCCTTACAAGGTTGATAAAGTAAGTACCAGATAAACATTGTGGTTGATGTAATCAACTTGCCCCCACCTAAAAACTGCTGGCCTTGTGCTAAAATTTGAAACCATTATTCCTGTTATTATTAATTTTCAAAAGTCTAATTTCATTGTGCACTTTCACTGCACTGACAACTATATGCCTTTGATATGTAGAGATTTTCTGTGTGTTGAAACTATCTGTGTAATATTCTTGCTGTGCCTAGAAGTGTTAATTTTTGTAGGTTATGCATGTTTGTAAGTCCTGGCATCATGTATTTATCTGTATGATTTTTTTATTGTTCCCAAAGTATCTACTATTATAGATATTGTTTCTGAATTCAGGACCAACATTCATGTTATCTCTATTTCCAGGTCTTTACAAGATTCACTTATTCACAGTATTATTGTATCAGTTACATTTGTGGCAAGGGTTACCTTGTTTAATTAGAAGCCAACAGAAGTAGTTACACTAGTTACTTGGCAAATAAAATATTTTGAAACAACCAGTAATTTTAAAATCGATTAAGAGAAATTTATTTGTTTACAATTAAACAAGAGGTTCTTTCTTTTCAAGTGCTAGAGGTGTTTGAAGCTATTATCAAGTTAAAGAAAATTGCTAAAAAATAAATTTTCAGCATGTTTACCAGAGTTAACTCATGTTTAATGTGATCAGAAACATCACAAGAGAAGTGTCATGAAATTTGCAGAACATTTTATATGAAAAAAATAGCTATTTGTGACTTTCCAATTTACAAGTCACTTATCATGCGTAATAATTTCCGTTGTTTTCTATTTAAATTCTAGTCATTTGCCTGAAACTCTATTTCTCTGAGAAAACCGACTCTCATGCACACTACCCATATATATATATATATATATATATATATATATATATATATATATATATATATATATATATCCATGAAATGTCACTATTACTGTAGAAGTTTGTCATCATCAAAAATTAAGCAGGTTTGTTCTATTTAGAATGAAGTTCAAAAGCAGGAAACCATTTTTAAATACTTTTTTCTGATTTTAAATTGAACGTCTTAATTTTATATATTCTTATAAATAATCAATTATTCCATGGGTGGCTAATGAAGGCTGTACAGCAAATGACAGTAACACAGTCAGTGTAGTGAGATTTAACAATGAGTACAGCAATGGTTTCTTTCCTATTTATTTTAGTTCTCCAGAGCAGTTTAATACTAGCTGCTGATGGAAACTTCTGTATACTGATGGCCATGTTCTTAAAGCAGAAATTCCAGACATAAAAGCAAAATCTAGAATTGAAGGGCATTGAGGTAAACTTAGCTAAGACAAAGATAAGGCTAAATGGAAAAGCAGACAGGATTCTAATGCCATCGTGAAAACGGTCATGCCTGATGTGCAGGAGGATGTGGGTTGAAATTTCATAGATTGTGTCTAGTGTAGGCAATAGACACACAAAAGGTGTGGTGGATCAAAGGGAGGTTATCAGCAATGCTAGCCTTCATATGCTCCAAGTTGTACAGTGTACCCAAGAAATAAGTTCTCTCAATTGCTCAGTAAATGTCCTAGCAGCAGTTAACATTTTTTTTATTTCCTAAGTGACTTAATCAACAGTAGAAGTGGTTGTTTTGAAAGCAGAGTAGCCAAATTAAGAAGGGGTAGAAAAAAGTGCAGAGAACCCACAACCTTTGTTGGAAACTAAGGTCTTCTCTCTCTCTCTGGAAGTGACAGGTAGATTACATGATGCATGCACGTGTAGTGTAAAGCTTCATGGTAGTATGACCTGGAGTCTAAAGATGGAGGATCTGTGAAGGTTTAAAAGAAATGAGGTGTGCATGCTTCCCTGAATGTGTAATGTCAGTTTGCAGAAACTGCATAGTACAAATGACCTGAGAGAAAAGATATGGATAAGAAGAATCAGATGTAGTTTGCAAAAGAGAAGAATGCATTAGTAAAGACATGTTGCATATGGATGAGAGGAGCAGCATAAAATGTGCCAAACACTCAAAGTGGATGGTGGAAGAGAAGGAAATGGGAAAAAGTGATGAAATGTGAAATCAAGATGCTGAACCTCACAAAGGAGATGACAACATCCTGAACTAGAGAAAACATGCCCTCTTAGGTAATCCTTTCTACTATAGGCACAAGGCCTGAAATTTGGTGGGAGGGGACCAGTTGATTAGATCGACTCCAGTATGCAACAGGTACTTAATTTATTGATCCAGAAAGGATGAAAGACAAAGTCGACTTCACCAGAATTTGAACTCAGAATGTAGCGACAGGCAAAATACCGCTAAGCATTTCACCTGGCATGCTAATGATTCTGCCAGCTCGCTGCCTTGGCCTTCTTAGGTAATGGCAGAAAGAAATCTAACTAGGAGAATGCTATTACTGTATTTCCTGCTTCTTTCCCACAATTCTCTCTTACAGCCTATCTCTCCAAACTGCTCTCTTTGCTTTTATTCTCTGCTCTCTCTCTCAACCTGTGATACCTCTCTCCTCCAACCTCTCTTTATCTCACTTCTCTTAATAAACTCATCCTCTACTCTGCTAATTTCTATGGTACTTTCCATTCTTTCTTTCTCTTTCTGCTCTTCCAATCATCCATTGCTTCACTCCTACCTCTCTTTCTCTCATCATTCTTTCTTGGTTCCTAACTCTATGACACCTTATAGTTTCTTTGTCTCTTATCACTTCTGTGATATGCCAGCTTCACAAGTCTTGGTGCCATCCACCTCCACCCCCACCTTGCTCCACAAAAAAGCACCCAATTCTGTGATATGCCAGCTTCTCTATCTCACCTGTATGATACCCTCCAGACTCTGTCTCTCTCCTTTTCTTCCTCTCAATGTCATCTCTCTGCAGCTTCCCTATCTGGGAAACTTTCTCTGCATTTATACTCTACTCTTTTTCCATCTTTCTATTTCTCTCCAGCCCTTCTAGCTGTATCCACCCCAACACTCCCCCAACCTCTTCCTCTTTTCCCTCACTTTACCCTCCCTTGAAAGCTTCCCCATCATCTCAACTCCCTCTCTAGCCTACCTCCATTATCCCACAATTCACTCCTTCTCTTAATTAGCCCTCTTCAGATTCCTTGCCACCCTCACCTATTTTCTCCTTCATTTTGTCTTCCCTTACACTTTCTTATTTCTTTACTACCCACAAGGGGCTACACACAGACGGGACAAACAAGGACAGACAAACAGATTAAGCCGATTATATTGACCCCAGTGCATAACTGGTACTTATTTAATCGACCCCAAAAGGATGAAAGGCAAAGTCGACCTCGGTGGAATTTGAACTCAGAAGGTAGCGACAGACGAAATACCACTAAACATTTCGCCCAGCATGCTAACGTTTCTGCCAGTTCACTGCCTTACACTTTTCTGCCTTACACTGCCTTACAGCTCCCTTACACTTTCTGCCCATACTTGACCTTATGATTGTTGTTTCAGATCTTGGATCAAGGCCAACAATTTTTTGAGGTGGGATTTAGTTGATTACATCTTGACAGAAGTTGATCCCACAACATAAACACAAATAGCACTAAGCATTCTTTCCAGCATGCTAATAACTCTACCAGCTCACCACCTAATTTTGGCCTTATTACATTAGATAACACTGGGTCATCCTACACAACTCTCTTTGTCACGTATACCACTCTCTCTCTCTCTTCCTTTCTCATTAATCCTGGAACCAATACCTTCCTCCTTCCTCCTTTCTTCTGCCTCTTACATACTCTCACTCCCTCACTCACTCACTTACTCTCTCTCTCTCTCTCTCTCTCTGTCTTTCTCTCTTGTACCATATAAAAAAGCACCTGTGAAATCAAGATGCTGAACCTGACAAAAGAGATGACAACATCGTAAACTAGAGAAAATATGCCCCCTTAGGTAATCCTTTCTACTATAGGCACAAGGCCTGAAATTTGGTGGGAGGGGCCCAGTTGATTAGATCGATCCTAGTATGCAACAGGTACTTAATTTATTGACCCAGAAACGATGATAGACAAAGTCGACTTCAGCGGAATTTGAACTCAGAACGTAGCAACAAGCAAAATACCTATAAGCATTTCGCCTGGCATGCTAATAAAAGACTTATGTGGCATGCTACATAAAAGACTCATGTTGGTGCTGCATAAAAGCACACATTACACTCTGTAAAGTGGTTGATGTTAGGAAGGGCATCCAGCCATAGAAACCATGCCAAAACAGACATTGAGCCCAAATAGTTCTCCACCTGTCAAACTGTCCAACCTATGCCATCATGGAAAACGACGTTAAATGATGATGATGATGATGATGATGATGATGATGATGATGATGATGATGGCGATGATGATGGTGATGATGATGGTGAAACACACTTTCACAAGTATAAATCTGTTCCTCTCATCATATACTTTAACGTCTCTTTTCATCTCACTTAAAATCATCATGCTTTCCCCTCTTAATTTTCAGCCCTTTAGTCGCGCAAGTTGAAAAGCCACTTCACAAGTCTTGGTGAAATACACCTCCATCCCCCACCCTGCCCCACA
>NC_068984.1:27962383-27966905 GCF_001194135.2 Octopus bimaculoides
GAAGAGGAGGAGACGGAGGGGGAAGGGGAGGAGACGGAGGGGGAAGAGGAGGAGACGGAGGGGGAAGGGGAGGAGACGGAGGGGGAAGAGGAGGAGACGGAGGAGGAGGAGGAGACGGAGGAGGAGGGCGAAGACTGATGATGGTTGTGGTAGTGATGGTGGTGGTGGTGGTAATGATGCTGAGACTATGATGATGACGGTGACGATGATAATGATGATGATAACAGCAATATAACTGTCATCATCACGATGCTGATGCCTAATCACTAAAGATCCGTACATGAAATAAAATGTATTGTCATCATAACCTAACATCTACTTCAGGATAGTGTTTGATACCTTTCTGATTCTTTTTATGTTTGGTCAGAATTTAATTTCTGATATCTTAAAGGTAAGTAACACTTATACATGACATATTAAATTAATGACTATAAGAATAAAATTGTTCAACTGCTTATTGTGGTTTTGCCATTAAAAGATCACTTGATGTCTTAGCCAACTGAAAGTAGATTAATCTAAAATTACTGCAACAAATTTGGTCAGGAATTGGAAATCTTGTTTTCTATTATGAGTTTACTGAATCTACCTATAAAAGTCACTTTTAATCTAAGCAGGCGAGTGACTTTTTAATAATACATAGTTATTGTTATTGCTAGATAGGCCAACTTATTTCTGGCTCAGTAGACATTTAGCAGAAAAAGTAGCTAATACAAGCATTTAAGAGTAACCCCTTCATTTCTCACTCTAGATATTGAGAGTGATTCATTCTAGACTGGATGAAAAATTTTACATTTCACTGTGCAACACAACACAACACAACAGAATGGAATTTATTGTGAATTAGGATTTGCAAAAAATAGATATAAACATATAGACATAGTGTGGCTGTGTGATAAGCAGTTTGCTTCCAATCCACATGGTCCCAGGTGTAGTGCCATTGCATAGCAACTAGGGCAAGTGTCTTCTACTATAGCCTCAATCCAGCCAAAGCCTTGTGAGAAGATTTGGTAGATGGAAACTAAAGGAAGCCCATCATATATATATGTGTGTGGGCAGGTGCTTGTGTGTGTGGGTGGGGTGCTTGTGCGTGTGTGTGTGGGCAGGTGTTTGTGTGTGTGTGTGGGCAAGTGTTTGTGTATGTGTGTGTGTATGTGGGGGGGGCAGGTGTTTGTGTCTGTGTTTGTCCACCACCACCACTTGACATCTCTGTAACCTAGCATTTCAGTTAAAGAGACCAATAGAATAGATAACATGCTTAAAAGAATAAGTATTGGATTCAATTAATTCAACTAAAATCCTTCAAGGCAGTGCCCCAGCATGGCTACAGTCTAATGATTGAAACATGTAAAAGATAAAAGATAAAAGATAAAAGAGTTGAATCCATGCCATGATTCAAAATGGATATTTCAATACAATCTCTATAGTCTTAATTACTCTTTATCAATTTACAGAATCTGTATGTTAATTTAGAATTCTCTCTGACTTCTATAATTTTAATTCCATTTCTATGCCTCGGTGAAATTAGATGTAGCCTTGTATTTCCTAAATAAGGCTTGAGACTCGCGTCACATTCAATGTATTTCTCATAAGCAGAAAGCAACCCCTATTATCAATATACAGGCATATACAGGGTGGCCCAAAAGTAGGTTTACAGTTATCACGTAGGCACTTTAAATTTCTTTTAAAAAATTCTATTACATTTAAATTTCTATCTTACAATCATATTGTTTATACACATCTTAAACAATGTTTAATCTCTCATATGCTCAAAATGTCGTCCTTCAACATTGCAACATACTTCAAACCTCTTTAGAACCTTCTGACACAAAGTGCGGCACAAATTCCGATCTTCATCAGTTTCAGCAATGTAATCTTTTAATTCATTTACTGCTTTGAGATTCTTCTCATAAACTTTGCTCTTTACAACAGTCCCCCAAAAAGAAATCTATTGATGTCAGGTCAGGTGAATGTGGTGGCCATTCGATGCTGCCCTATCTTCCAAACCAATGCTGTGGAAAGGCTTGGTTAAGGTAGTCTCTTACTGTCAATACATAATGTGCAGGTGCTCCATCTTGCTGAAAGAACAGTTCATCAAAGTTAGCTTTGGTTCTGAGTGGTGGTACTGACACATCCTGAAGCATTTCCAACTGTAAACCTACTTTTGGGCCACCCTGTATAAGGCTGTGAGCATGCTGGGTAAAACATTAAGCAGCATTTCATTCGTCTTTATGGAGATTGACTGTGTTTTTCATCCACACAGGATCGATAAAATAAGTACATGTTGAGCCCTGGGGTTGATGTAATCAACTTAGCCCACTCCCACGAACATGTTGGCCTTCTACCAAACTTTGAAACCAATATTTAGGTATGGATATGATAAGGAACATTGTTTCCCTACTTTTTTTTTACATGTATACATGTGTACATATTTTTTATGTTAAATGTATTTGATATTTTTTGAATATCGACTTGTCTAACTTGCTTGTCCTTACATTTACTCTACTTGCTCAAGTTCAAATTTCTTAAGCACTACGAATTGTACACTATACAAAAAATACCTATCTCTAATGTATAAACTATATATATATATATATATATAGGGTGTGTAAGGTATTTGAGGATGTATTGCTTTTGGGTCATTGTTGCATCTTTTGCTAACTCTGTATAATCTTTGTTTCAGAAACTAATAATGGCAGACCCTCAGCTTACTCAAGAAATGAAGACGCATGCTGTTATTGTGGTTATAAAGGCTGGGCATAACAATTTAGAAACATCTCGATTTTTAAAAGTTGCTAGATCTTTCATCTATAAAGTTTATAAGGAGTTAGAGACTGAAGATGGAAAAAAATCACCAGTATCAAAGCATTAAAAACATTTTAAAGGCGTTGAAATCACCAGAACATTTGAATTTATCCAGCAAGTTCAACAGACCATTGAAACAATCCCAGAAAGTCCCTGAGGTCAATTGCAAAAGATCTCCATGTGTCAGAAGGAACAATCAAAAATGTTGTCTACGAAGACATCAGACACAAGTCTTATATGATGAAGAAAAGTCAATTTGTCAGAAAAAGCAAAAGAAAATCACTACATTAGAACTAAAAGGCTCTTAAACAGACTGAAAAATCCAGCAGAAGAAGATTTGATTTGGTTTTTCTCAAACGAAACCAAGATCAAAAAGTTAACAAAAGAAATGACAAATGTTTATGTGCAAACCCTTCTGAAATTCTAAGTGTTATGCATACACAATTTCCTGCAAGTGTCATGGTTTTAAGGGTTGTCAGCAATGAAGGACATGTGATGCCACCATACTTCTTTCCACAAGACCTTAGAGTTAACTCTGTCACCTACATTGTGGTCCTGGAAATAATTGCTAAGTCCTGGATAGACAGTGTATGCAATGGAAGGCCATATGTATTTCAGTAAGACTCTGCACTATCACAAGAATACAAGAAGAGATGGCTGAACATTTTCATAATCACATAACCCCTAATATTTGTCCTCCTAATTTCCCAGATCTCAATCCATTGGACTATTACATGAGGAGCGTTGTTGAGAGACAGGTCAATGAACACGCCCATAACACCAAAGATTCTTTGAAAGCTGCCATAGCCAGAGTGATGTCCAAAATGAACCAGGACCACTTGATTCAAGCATGTAGATGATTTAGATCTCATATAGAAGCAGTTGTTGATGCTGAAGGTGGCTTTATTGAATAGCATTAAAGAAAAGAAGGTTTATTTTTATTCTCATAGCATTTTTTGATAAATAAAATTATTATCTGTTATTATATATCTGTCTTTTTTATAAACATAAATCTGTCCTCAAATATCTTACGCACCCTGTATATATATAGTCAAGAGGTATGAGAGGTGAATATATTTATTTAATAACTTGTCATCCTTAGAATTACTGCTATTTTGCAGCCTTTTTCATGTAATAATAATTTTAGTGTATAATAAATTATGTTTACATATCATGTCTGCATTAATATGCTTGCTATGCATTGTACAATACAATTGCATAGTCATAAAACAAAGCAGATAAAGCAGGTTAGCACATCACATCAGCAGAACATCATAAATAACTGCATAATATATCTATAACCCATTTGATTAATGTAAAATTGTTTTTATTATAACTGAACGTAAAAAAAATTAATACATGTATGTATGTATGTATGTGTATGTATGTATATGCTTGTGTATGTGTGTATGTGTATTATCACCTAAAAGTATGCATATATCTTTGCATGGAGAGCGATGTCCTCTTACTCTTTTATTCTTTTACTTGTTTCAGTCATTTGACTGTGGCCATGCTGGAGCACCGCCTTTAGTTGAGAAAATCGACCCCAGGACTTATTCTTTGTAAATCCAGTACTTATCCTATCAGTCTCTTTTGCTGAAACTCTAAGTTACGAGGATGTAAACACACCAGCATCGGTTGTCAAGCGATGTTGGGGGTGGGGGTGGCAAACACAGACGCACAAACACATACACACACACACACACACACACACACACAC
>NC_068984.1:27966927-27968314 GCF_001194135.2 Octopus bimaculoides
TATATATATATAAATATATATATATATATATATATATATATATATATACATACGACAGGCTTCTTTCAGTTTCCGTCTACCAAATCCACTCACAAGGCTTTGGTCAGCCTGAGGCTATAGTAGACGACACTTGTCCAAGGTGCCACGCAGTAGGACTGAACCCGGAACCATGTGGCTGGTAAGCAAGCTACTTACCACACAGCCACTCCTAAATATTATAGTTGTAAATGAGAATCACAGTCATGTATGCAGCGTCATTTGTTTCCAATCTTACATGAATTCATGTCCAGCCATGGGGTATTATTAATTTACTTAGAAATCAATGAGGGTTGCCAATATGAAGTGTATCTAACCGGAGAAAATCTGCCTCAGCACATTCCACCTAACCCATGCAAGCTTGGAAAAGTGAATGTTAAAACAATTACGATGACAAAGCTGATGATGGTGATGATGGTTTTCTTATCAGTCAGTTAGGATGTAATAGCAAAAACTTAGCAATGACCAGCTCTCATTTTCCCAACTGAATCTGTAAGTCAAAGCCAATCCCAAAATGTTTTCATCTCAGAATATGGTCATCATCATCATCATCATCGTCGTCGTTTAACGTCCGCTTTCCATGCTAGCATGGGTTGGAAGATTTGACTGAGGACTGAGGACTGGTGGACCAGGAGGCGACACCAGGTTCCAATCTGATTTGGCAGAGTTTCTACAGCTGGATGCTCTTCCTAACGCCAACCACTCCGAGAGTGTAGTGAGTGCTTTTACATTCCACTGGCACGAGGGACAGTCAGGCAGTACTGGCGATGGCCACGCTTGAAATGGTGTATTTTATGTGTCACCTGCATAGGGGCCAGTCCATCGGCACTGGCAACGATCCTGCTCGAATGTCTTTTCCCAAGCCACTGGCAGAAGTGCCAGGAGGGTGACGTTGGTTACGATCACGCTGGTACTATTTACGTGCCACCGGCACGGAAGCCAGACAGCTGCTCTGGCAACGATCGCGCTCGGATGGTGCTCTTAGTGCTCCACTCGTACAGGTGCCAAAACGATTTCAGGGACAAAACTAAATACTTGAAGACATTTCTTCCAATGCTGTTTCTATTCTTCTTCATCATTCCCTAAATGAAGAAAGACAATAATTCCCATCATTAGAGATATTGTGGTTTTGCGAAAAATTCAAGAAATGAGGGATGTGTTTTGAAATAGTGAAGAGGCCTGGCTTTGTGGTAAGAAGCTTGCTTCCCACACACATGGTTCTGATTTCAGTTTCACTGCATGGCACCTTGGGCAAGTGTCTTCTACTATAGCATCAGGCTGACCTAAGCCTTTTGAGTGGATATGGTGGACGGAAACTGAAAGAAGCCCATCACACACACACACATATATA
>NC_068984.1:27968399-27969173 GCF_001194135.2 Octopus bimaculoides
TATATATATATGTGTGTGTGTGTATGTATATATATATCTTTGTGTGTCTGTGTTTGTCCCTGCCATCACCACTTGACAACCGATGTTAGTGTGTTCACATGCCCGTAACTTAGCGTTTTGGCAAAAGAGTCTGATAGAATAAGTACTAGGCTTACATAGGATAAGTCCTTGAGTTGACTTGTTCGACTAAAGGCAGTGCTTCATCATGGCCACAGTCAAATGACTGAAAAGTATAACAGAATAAGTTTCAATTTGAAGCTGGATAAAAAAAGCAAATTCACACATCCCTTCAACACACACACACACACACACACACACACACACACACACACACTCACACACATAGACACACACACACACACATACACACACAAAGAGAAACATGGTGAACAAAATAAAACTAAGTTAAGAATTGATGTCTGAGAATGTCTGGAAAAGATATAAGTTGTTCATGACTTTCCAAAGGCTGTAATAAAATGAATGCTGATTTGTCAAGATTTTACAGCAGATTTAATTGCAACATCTCAGGCATACATAAATACATACACACACACACACACACGCATATATATACACACATACACACATATATACACACATATACATACATGCATACATACATATGTACACAAATATATGTGTCCACAGTCATATATATGTATGTTCATATATTTATGCATACTTCCATATATACTTACAAATATATTCATACATACATATGTGTTCATATATTCATATATACTTATATATATATATATATATATATATATATAT
>NC_068984.1:27969473-27971480 GCF_001194135.2 Octopus bimaculoides
TATATATATATATATATATATATATGTATGTATGTATATTTAGAAAGCAAGCTTTTTTATCAGAAAAAAAGCAGCTTAATCATTTGATCATAGTAAATTATTTACTTATTTAATCAAAGCCTGGGAGATGAATGTCATACTAACTCTGATGAGATTTAAAGAGAAATGCTAGAATTACCGGAAACTAGTGATGATATTTTTACTTACTTAATACGTAAAAAAAGCAGAAAAATCATAACGTCGATGATACTAGCAAGAAAAAGATTACAAGTTGTCATAGCAATCAATAATTGCTCATATAGTAAATCCTCTTTTTTTAAAAATTATTATGTCAATGTTTTTCCCTAAAATGTTATTTTCTTTTCTCACTCTATCATAAAGTTGGCAATACCAATTAGAATGTTTTACTAATAAATTCTTACAAGGCCCAAAGAAGTCTGGAATAATTAGCATACTACCAAATGAAAGAATCACACTCCATCACCATATACCATTTTAATAAATAATTCATTTAAATTCTGGGGTTGTCTCCCTTAACTATTTTCACATGAAATTAATAAATGTGGTAATTTTTGTCCCTACTATGAGTGTAATATTAATCAATTGACATTTCTTAATGTTCAGTATATCATACATGCTAATTTTTCTAAACTATTCTGTATTTTCATGCAAGTTGTATCTTGGGCAGTCTTCCCCAAATGCACTCATTCATTTAACTAACAGGAGGAGTTAAGTAATGAAGTCACACCTAGGAAATTTAGTCGAATCACTCAGAGTTTTGAAGACTGAGTGGAATAGCAAAAAGGACAATAGCAAAAAGGACGATGGAAATAGGTGAGAAAGAACAAGTTCTTCTAAATGATAATGAAATCTCTCCCCAACAAAATAGTGAAGGAAATGAAGAAAACAGAGATGAACTAATTTTCACCTTATTTGGAAAAGCGAACAAACACTTACAAAATTAGATTCAAAGTATAAATAACAGCCAAAAGGTAGATTACAAGTAAAATTAAAACTATAACATTACTGTAAAGATTATTCGCCAATATGTTGCATTCCTGGTTGGGATGAATATTACTGTTGTTTTAACCCCAGGAAACATCATCTCCAGTTGGCTATACAACACACATCTGTGTCTTTATATTTTTGAACTGGAGAGCTTAGCACCCCCACTTAGCACAAAGCAATATCTGTGGACCACACTTTCTGAGTTATTTCGCTTCCATGCAGAGTTATTCTGTGCCATGGATGAGCTGTGAAACTGCTGTTTAAAAATATATAGTTTTCAAAGTGATACACAATCACTGATCTCTTATCTTAAAAGAAAATACCCACCAAAATGTTGGTGTTTTTCAACATCAAATATCTCAAACAAAGGAAAAAATGCTCATTGGTGTAGTTTGACTACACTTGAGTATAATCGAAGAAATAAATAAGTGAACAAGGTTGTAGAGAGCTCTCACTCAACTTATCCTGTAATCCTTCATGCTTTATTTCTGAAACTATATCATCATAATTGTGTGTTTTAGAGAATTCATCTTTTAACCTTATATCCATGCAAACATGTATGTATGCAATTTGTACATTTGTATGTATGTGTGTATACATATGTGTTTATAGATGTGTATCATCATCATCATCGTTTAACGCCCGCTTTCCATGCTAGCATGGGTTGGACGATTTGACTGAGGACTGGTGAAACCGGATGGCAACACCAGGCTCCAATCTAATTTGGCAGAGTTTCTACAGCTGGATGCCCTTCCTAATGCCAACCACTCAGAGAGTGTAGTGGGTGCTTTTACGTGTCACCCGCACGAAAACGGCCACGCTCGAAATGGTGTCTTTTATGTGCCACCCGCACAAGCCAGTCCAGGGACACTGGCAACGATCTCGCTCGAAAATCCTACGGGAGCCAGTCAGGCGGTACTGGCAACGGCCACGCTCAAAATGGTGCATCTCATGTGCCACCCGCACAAGAGCCAGTCCAGGGGCACTGGCAACGATCTT
>NC_068984.1:27971723-27990622 GCF_001194135.2 Octopus bimaculoides
GTTAGGGTGTGGCACTTTTTCACGCAGCTATCCTCATCCATTTTCACCACATGTCCATACCAGCGCAATCGTCTCTCTTGCACACCACAACTGATGCTTCTAATGTTCAGCTTTTCTCTCAAGATACTTACACTCTGACGGGTATTCACATTGACATTACACATCCAACGGAGCATACTGGCTTCATTCCTTGCGAGCTTACGTATGTCCTCAGCAGTTACAGCCCATGTTTCACTGCCATGTAGCATGGCCGTTCGTACGCATGCGTCATACAGTCTGCCTTTTACTCTGAGTGAGAGTCCCTTTGTCGCCAGCAGGGGTAAGAGCTCTCTAAACTTTGCCCAGGCTATTCTTATTCTAGCAAGCTGCTAGAAGAAAGTGTGTATATATATGTATATATATATGTGTGTGTGTGTGTGTGTGTAGATAAATAGATAGATAAATAGATAAATAGATAGATAGATAGATAGATAGATAGATAGATAGATAGATAGATAGATAGATAGATAGATAGACAGACAGATAGATATATAGATAAATATAGTTGTCAATACATATATACATGCCTATACACATATATCTATGTATGGCATGTGCATGTCAGTGTGTTTGCTTAAATTAGCAGTTGCCTAAAATTTACTGAGTTAACTGAGCTGATGTTGTCATTTCTCCTATCAACAAATCATCTGTTGGTTTTGTGCCTTCAAAGTTGAATGGAAAAGTGATCCCTAAACTTAAGAAACAAGTAAGAGTTAGCAAATGAAAGGCTTCCATCTATAAAACCAAACATTTGTAATAAATTCATCAACTACGTACAAATATTGAAAAGCAAACTTGTATGTATTTATGTATACATACATGTATATATCTATGAATGTATGAGTTTATATATGCATGCATTCTTGGGAATTAATTAAAACATTCTTTTATACTTTAGCAGAATTAAAGCTAGACACTGACAAAATGGTAAAGCCCTTTTATTTAAGTTATGGTTTTTCTTAGGATTTTTAGACATCTATGGTTGGGAAACAAACACTTTACCATGCAGCCATGAATTTGTTAAGCACCCAGTACTCTCTGTGTAGAGGTTGGTCTCAGGAAGGGCATTGAGCCATAGAAACCAAGCCAAAACAGACTATAAAATCTGGTGTGGCTCCTGGCCTTGTCAGTTCCTGCCAAGCTATTTCAACCCATACCAGCATGGAAGACAGACGTTAAATGTTGATGATGGGTGATAATGATTTGTATATTTATGCACATATATGTGTGTGTCTGTGGGTATACACACACACACACAGGTGCACACATACAAACACACACATACATACACACATAGACAGAAAGAGACAGAGATATTGACTGATAGATAAATAGTTAGATAGCTAGCTAGCTAGCTAGCTAGATAGATAGATAGATAGATAGATAGATAGATAGATAGATAGATAGATAGATATGTTTTTATTTGTGAGTTTGTGTATGTATGTATGCCAAATGCAAAAGAATATTTAGAAGATAAAACAAACTGCATCCGGTATGTGACAAACTGAGTGGCTAACAGAACAAATGCTATGAGATATTTCTGAAAAATAAAAGCTTCTTAATGTATGTAAAAATGGTGACAACAGCTAAATTAAAGAGTTTTGTTGAAGGCAATTCTTGAAATACATATTTGCAACTAGAAAATGTGATGTTGGAAAGAGAAATTGGAATAAAAAATATGGTGATGTAGAAATGATGTTTTAAAAGATTATTCCTTAAACAGAGGCAGATTGCACAAATAAACTGCTAGATGACGTTTTAGTTTTTCTTTATATTTATTAATATATAGTGAATTTATTTGGAAACAATAACTGCATTGAAATTGAAAGTTTAATTACCTATGATGTGTTATTTATATGTATATATGTAACTTAATTTATTCAGTCAGATTTCTTGCATTATATCTTTATTGGAGTTTGTAGGTGTATGAAAATATCTGTGAACCACATGTACACATGCACATGTACTATATATCATCATGATCAACATCATAATCATCATCGTAATCATCTTCATCGTCATTGTCATTGTCGTCATTGTCGTCATCGTTATTGTCGTCATCGTTGTTGTCATCCTCATATTCATTATCATCATCATTGAATGTCCATCTTCCATTCTAGCAATGGCTGCGCAGTTCACCAGAATCCAATAAACTGGAGGATTGTGTCAACCTCCAATGTCTGCTTTAGCATGGTTTCTTATTTCTTTATTGCCTACAAGGGGCTAAACATAGAGGGGACAAACAAGGACAGACAAAGGGATTAAGTCGATTACATCGACCCCAGTGCATACCTGGTACTTAATTTATCGAACCCGAAAGGATGAAAGGCAAATTCGACCTCAGCGGAATTTGAACTCTGAACATAAAGACAGACGAAATGCTGTGAAGCATTTCACCCGGAGTTTCTAACTGCTGAATACTCTTCCTAATGCCAACCACTTTACAGAATGTGTTGGGTACTTTCTTTGTTAAATCGATACCAGTGAGGTCACCAAGGGACTCATAAGACAATTATCCTCACTTGACTAAATGGGAACGTAGTAGAGAAGAAGGTGGCTTATACCAGATGTTGAGAGAATAAAGTATGATAGAGGGACAGGAATAGATGTCTTGCTATAAAGGAGATAGATAGCTACCTTATATTAGGTAAGAGTGGGTGGAGTAGCTCAAAAGGGACATAATATGGAGGTGATGAGGTTGTCAGTGCACACCCACAATATACAAGACAGTGAGCAGAGGTGCAGGAGTGGCTGTGTGGTAAGTAGCTTGTTTACCAAAAACATGATTCTAGGTTCAGTCCCCCTGCGTGGCACCTTGGGCAAGTGTCTTCAACTATAGCCTCGGGCTGACCAAAGCCTTGTGAGTGGATTTGGTAAACGGAAACTGAAAGAAGCCCATCGTATATATATATATACACACACATATATATATATGTGTGTGTGTTTGTGTGTCCGTGTTTGTCCCCCCCCCCACCATTGCTTGACAACCGATGTTGGTGTGTTCACGTCCCTGTAACTTAGCGGTTCGCCAAAAGAGACCGATAGAATAAGTACTGGGCTTACAAAGAATACGTACTGTTGTCGATTTGTTTGACTAAAGGCGGCGCTCCAGCACGGCCACAGTCAAATGACTGAAATAAATAAAATAAAAGAAATAAAAGAAAAGTGGAGGGAATAGAGAGAGAGGATTGGAAAGGGTGACTGGGTAAGTTTATAATAGTGTGAAACTAGAGTGCCAGATGATTAGACAGAGTGGTTGAGTGGAATATAGCAAACAGGGAATGAGGTCAGAGTCGTGGCCAATGGTAAATATGAATTTGGGAGAAAAGTTGAGAAAAATAACAAATGATTCAAGAAGGATTGTGTAGTAAGCAGCATCATAGTAAAAATGAAGAGCAGCAATGTACTAAAACTATAGATGAAAAACAGAGAGATGATGTGTGAGACAGATGGATAAAGGAGAAGTAAGGGAGAAAGAGACATACAAGGACAGAGATGGAGGTTAGGGGTGCATGGGGAGGAAATAGAGAGTGATGAACAAAGGTAGGGTGACAATAGAACTATGTATGATAATTTATTGTGGAGTACAGAAGGGTAACCAGATAACTAATATGTTAGAGAATATGGCATATTTGACATACAGTTAAATATTTAAAACTTTTTGTTATTTAGATGGCATATTAGGTGATCTTTCCTAAAATTTGGCTCATGCAATAGAAAGAATGGCTCACATTTGTTTTTTTTGTTTTTTTTATTGCAGAAACTTTAACTACCTGTAGGCTAATGATTATTCTGATCACTACAGATAATTGGCAGGAATTAATGTAAAAAATTAAAGCCTGGAGAGTAATTTTGTTTGAATACTGCCAGACTTAAAGCTGAAACATTAATTGTTACTGAAGTCTAATGAGTATTGCTATCTATATCATATCTCTTACTGCTTATCAGATTATGTTTAATTAGAAACATACTTTAGCTTTTAAAAGAAACTTAAAAATGTTAATCTTTCATAATATCAACAAAATTGTTATGATGAAAAGTTTGTCTTTTGAGATTGTAGAGATGTTAGAGCAGAGGTGAATAGATGTGTGCTATGTATAAGAAGTTTAATGGATGATAGTCTTAGATTCATCACAGTAAAGAAGAATACATACAAGTCATACATACAAGTTCTTCTGAACGGTTAACATGTTTGATGTGGGCAAAATAGACATATTGTTGGCAAGGAAATAGATAACTAAAGCAACTGAGATAGACAGAGATTGTCGGTCAGAATAATCAACCATAACTAGTTATAGGGAAACATAGCTGTAGGAGCTTAATCTAAGCATATGCACCACAATCATGGTTGACAAAGGAGCAAAAGAACTATTCTATGAGGACTTCTTGCAGACATCTCACTGCTTCCCATTTTATAGAGCATATAAGCCAAAACGTTGTGTTAACAACAAACAAGATGAATACAAATATCCATAAAATGTAAATAATGTAAATAATGTACTCATTTTGTGTTCTATTTTCCTGCATCACTAAACCTAGAATTAATATCAAACTAACAACAAGCCACTTGTGTTCTTCCACACCTTGAGAACAAATACACTCTCACTGCATTACCACTTTTCATGTTGCAAATAAATTGTCATTGTAGCATGGTTCAGGTGATTTTCATAAATGTGTTGGGAATATTTGATTTGATAGTTCGGTGCCCATCCAACTAGTAAGGCAAGAAATGCTATGTATAAAACCCTGAAGCTCAGAAAAGTGAGGCATGGACTCTTAATCATGTGATTAGTAATTCAGCATCTTAAACTCACAGCTATTCTGCCATGCTGAAATTTAAAAGAAATTTCAAACAATGTAAATATGAACACTTGCTTTCTCCTCCTCTTCTTCATCATCATTCTATGTCTGTTTCCTGTGTTATTATGAGTTGAATGAGTTTTCAAGATTTCCTGCCTTCCTAGACAAGTCAGAAAATCATGTCTTGCTCTCAAACATTCAATTTTCAGCTAGGTTTCGTCTTGATGCAATTACTGAGTTCATTTTAATATTGCATCAACACTATAGGGGTTGTCATGTTGAAAACAAGTCTAAAGAGTTCTTTTGCTCTACATCATCTTTGCTTGTTGCCAACCACTAACTTCACAGTGTTCTGAGTGCTTTTCCATCATGGCACCAGCATTAGCGAGGTTGCCTTTTACTCTGGAAGCTCGAAGAGTCTTTAGAACTCTATGATGTGCTCATTTACTCAATATATATAGTATTGTTATTCTCTGAATAGTCTTTAATTACATTTCATAGTCCGAGTACATACTGGTCTTTAGATATATACACACAGCAGATTAAATGTAACCTTGGTAAACTTAGATGAGGATTTTGAAGAGGGGATTTTACCTTGAGATAGCAAAACACCTACAGTTGCGTTGAACTCCAAATCAAGTATTTACACAACGACTTGAAGAAGCTAACTTAATCATAAATAATATGAATAGTTATTAATTAAAATGTATTGTCAATATCCCATTTATCAAATATAGATGCCTTCAAGTATTGTTAAATACCAGAGAGTTTGTATATATTTATCAGGATAATCTTTCTTATGGCTGGCATTATATTTGATTCATATAATAGCATGTTACCTCAGAGGAAAGTAATGAGCTGCTAGAGTTTGGAATTTGTTGCTGGCATATATGAATGCATGAATAAATCATAGGAAATGAGGTAACTATCAAGATTCAATAAACAAAACAAATAAAATAAATACCTGAAATTCCAAAATAAATTTGAATCTGAGAAGTTTCTAAAGATTGAAGAGAAAGCATTGATAATTTCAACATTTTCCTTTTCTTTATTAACTGTTATTGAGTGTATGCTTGTGCAATGAAGTGCATCAGATCTAAAAGCATAATATTTTCAAATGGTCTTTGATCAGCAGTAAGCTAATGAGATAATTGAAAAATAATGCATTAATTGACTGTTGAAGAAAACATCTAAAACAAAAGAATGGAAGAAATGAATGAGTTAATGAAATAATGAAACCACAGCCAGTTCTAAACTAAAGAATAAAACACAAAAACTAAAATATTTTTAATTAAAGAAATGAAACTTAGGCTTAAGTACCTGATTATATCAAGTCTAAGACCAATTGATATAAAACTGATTCTAACAAAGTTCTTCATGCAGAAAATTGGTTAGAAATTTTAAGTAGAGAATATTACCAAATGGTAAGATAGCTGAGAGTCAGGTGAAGAAAAGAGATATTTATGGAATGAGATGAAAAAATATCCTGAATTCATTTATGCAAAGAAAAGATGATAATGATGACTTGTTACATAGGCACACAAAGCCACAGATTTAAATTATAAATCAAATTGTATGACATGCATGAGTGGGGCAGGGATGACTGTTAGAAATATTAGCAAAATGAGATGATTATAGCTTAGAACTGAAATTCTGCTACAGTTTTGGTTTGTCTAAAAGATATTTATATTTTCTGGCACTCAATCCAATAAGAATTATATTAATAATTTTTAACATTAGCAAAAATTAACCTATTGGGGGTGGGAATTTTCTGATGAACTGGCTCAGAATTTTATCACTCTTGCTTCTGACCCCAAAATATGGAAAATAAAGAAGACCCTAGTATGAACTGAACTCATAATTTAAAGGGATGTAGCTAAATATTTTACAGGACTTTTTCCAGCCTTGTATTGATTCTGCAAATTTCCTATCCAAGTATTATTAGTAATAATAATATCAGTGATTTCTTATTCTGACGATAGGCCATGCCCTTGGAGGGAAGACTGTAGTTAGTTTTAATAGGTTTGACTGGTACTTGATTGATCATTCGGAAAGAAATCAAAAAAGAAAAAAAAATTTCTTCAGTGGGATTTGTACTCAGAATGTTGAGGGCCAACACTAAATGCTGAATGCTAATTCTTTTGTAATTAAGATAATAAACAGGCATTACAATGCAAACCAACCAAAAATAAAAGAGAGATGCAGTGTGATATTATATGCAGAGAAGTATGAAATAATAAACTGCAGAGAAATGGAAAGAGAAGGTGGTGATAGCCACTCAAGAAGGCACAATGCATCTAAAATACCTTGTCATCTTTAGCTTTGGGCAAAAATTCTCCTTATATCATCCTACAGGAAAGAAATGAAAACTTGACCTGATCACCCACACCATAACTGCCACATATTCAGCTTTTCATGAAGCAGGAAATTCTTTCTCCATTCCAACAATACTCTTTAAGAAATACTTTAAAAAATTGATGAGATTTTAATTCAGAAAGAAAAGGTACTTTCAATTTCCTGCACCTTTCTTCATCCATTCATCAAACAGAGGAACATTCTGAAACATGTTTGTACTGCTCTCCTTCATCCAAAGAATTGTTAATTTACAAACTTCAAATAGCTATTCTACTAATATTTTCCATCTAACAAATAGCAACAATCACCTAACAACTGTTTAATATCCTGCCATTGTATCTATCTGCTAGATTTCAGGCTCTGGACATAAAAATTATTTTCAGTGACTAACTTAATTCACTTTTATAAAAATATTTGCATAGATTCTTTCATTTCTTTACATACAAGTGAGAGACACGATATATAAGATGAATGCAGAAAGCCATGACTCATTGTTTAGTATTAAGACTAATTCTTGTTCAGTATTTCATCGTCATCATCAGTTAACATTTGTTTTCCATGCCGGCATGGGTTACACAGCTTGACAAAAAGTGGCACCGGGTTCCATAGTCTGTTTTGGCTTGGTTTCTGAAGCTGGATGCCGTTCCTAATGCCAACCAATTTACAGAATGTACTGGGTGTTTTTTATGTGGCACACACACCAGTGCTTTTTACATGGAAACAGTACCCTATTATATTTTCAATTTCATTCTAAACGTTTTTGAGATGATTATAAAATACTGGTGCAAACCATTGATTACACTTTAAAGTTGTAAAAACTTTGAGAATAAGGCAAACTTTCATAGTTAGGGTGATTTTCATATTTTCAATCCCTTATGGAAATATTTACATATTGACCTTTTTCTATATCTCATCCATATAAATTTAAGCCTTTGCCTATATGTCACATGGTTATTAAAAATACTCGGAAATGTATAAACTATCTGTTGTCTCCAACTAAATGTCACTAAACTGGAGATAGTTGGTACAATCATAGAACAATGTTATATATTCATCTTTAATTTTTTTTATATTCAAATTTTATTTTGAAGATAACATGATAATTATATTTCATGAGGCTAAACAAGTCTTTTAACAAACTCTTTAATCAATTGAATAATCAATCATTTCTCAGAAATGTACAAAAATACTAACAATTTCTCATTTTAAATGAGACTTTGATAAGATTGTCATAAGCACTATCATAAAATTTTAAAGGTATGTACTTAGATTCTTTTCTTCTTTCGATATAGTTCAAAACTTTCCAGGAAATATAAACTTATTTACAAGCAACAAAAGTCAAATTCCTTGAATTCTAACATAGAAAATTAATGAGAGGGAAAATATTCTTCTAATAGTTTATTCTTGTGATTTATCAAGAAAAGACAATTCTTGCTTATTTGATTTTAAATACTGAATACTATGTCTAACAAAATATGGGTGAAGTTAATTTAGTAACTTTATCAGTTGGCATAAATTGTTAAAAGAGAATATATTGAAGAAGTGATAAATCTAAATATTTTTTAAAAATCACTTTTGCTACTTGTTAATGTTACTGCTATTGATATCTAATGTAATATCAATAAGTTTTAAAATGTTGAAGACTAATATTTGCGGAATATTGAATTATATTTCTGAAAATTTATTTCAAAACATTTTATATTATTTTTAGTTGGAGAGTTGTTGCTAGTGTTAGTTTAGCCCCAGGCTAGGTCATTCTTGGGTCAACATACCTATGATCAAAGGGGTTCTGACCATAACCAACCATAATCACCTCGTTTCTTTTATATATCTAGGACTACATTTTCTCACATGTCCTTCCATTTTAAAGTGGCCAATATGATAAGGTTTGGGAAATTTAGCTGTTCTTTCTTCCTGATCAACTGAATGAACAAAGGTTTCTTCAATTGCTTGTATTGTTAGTTCAATTATGTTAGCCATGACTGAATCAATAAAATTCTATGCAAATACTTATTTCATTTATATCTTATAGTTCTCTACCAGACATTTCTGTCATAATATTCAACTAGCATTAGCTTCAGCCTTTCCATGATCTAGAATACAAGAAATACATTTATGCTATGGGAAATCCAGTCAACTTACACCCTTCTTCTAAATATATTTACCTGCACATAATCTTTTCTACTCTAGGCACAGGGCCTGGAATTTTGGAGGAGGGGCCAGTCAGTTGGATTACTCCCAGTGTGCAACTGGTACTTATGATTATCTCTTGGAAATTAACATATGTTGGAGTCATTATAAACAGATGACTTATATAGTTTTATTTTTATGATGGTAAACCAAAATTAAGATATGGGAAACTTTTACTTCTGGTTTCTTTATCACTATAAGAGTACAAAAGAATTTGATAGGAAAACAAATTGATATCAGATTTAGCTTCAAGCAGGAAAATAATTTAATCAGGTGGTAGTGAAAGCATTTCTTAAGTTGAAGGATGTGCAGTGTTAAAAAGTTTTAAAATAAGTGATGTATTCAGGATTGATATCATGCTGAGAAACAAATGAAACCTGGATAAATTGAGAATTAGCATTGAGTAGTCGGCAGTTCAGACACCATCATTTACACAAAACTCTGGCCATAGCATGTTATTTAACTCTCGACAGTTTAATGTAGATAGCAATAAATGGACACTACTGACTGGTTCTCATAAAAGTAAATGAATGCAAATATATTATTGTCTTCATCAAGATTATCATTATTTTAATGCCTACTTTTCCATGCTTGCCTAGGGCACATTAAAGTATGTTGGGCCAGATCAGAGTTTTCTGAAGCTAGATATCCTACGTATACCAACTCCCACTAGTTTCCCAATGGCATAACAATCTTCCATTCTGCCAAACAACAAACAGCTAGAAATGTTTATACAGAAAACTGAAAACAAATGACACCATATGAAAGAGCCTTTTGTTTACAAAGATAATGCAATATGTCAAGACATGCTTTTGTAGTGGATTACAAGCAAATAACATTGCCAGGAAGCCATTGTTTACAAATAAGAGAACGTGAATTAAAGATGAACTCAAACAAACACACACAGAGATACACGTACATTATCATCCTCATCATTTAACGTCCATTGTCCATGCTGGCATGGGTTGGACAGTTTGACCAGGGCTGGCAAGCTGGAAGGCTGCACCAGATTCCAGTCTGAGTTTGCATGGTTTCTAGTCTTGGATGCCCTTCCTAATGCTAACCACTTTACAGAGTGTACCACATGCTTTTACATGGCACCAGCACAGTTGATTTTTAGATGACAACGGCAATATATACACACATACTTAATTATATATCAAAATATGCATTTAGCTTGCCTGATTTCTCCCAAGGTAGACTGTATGAAAAAGTTTATGGTGGTGCTACTATAACTAAATAGTCCAGACTACTTCTCATAACAAATAGTAGTACAGCTGTATAGCTCTGCATATAAGTGATTGTACGTACAAGATTTACTGGAAATAGTGTATTTTAGATAAACATTGAAAGACCTGTAGCAGATCCAAAATTTTTTTATATATTTAGATACATGCTGATATATTGATCTATATCTAGATATTTAAAATTTGCTGGATATACATTTATTTTGATAAAGCTTAATTCATTGATAACATTCTATTTGTTTATTTCAGTCATTTCATCATTTGAAAATTTGTAAAAGATAAACATTTGCATTAGCTGGTGATTATCAATGTGAAGAATTTGTAAACCATTCATAATGCACTCAAAGTTTGCTATAGGCATTGCATTTCATTATTAGGAAAGTTATATTTTGAAATGTACTTTATTCTAACAAGGTAAAATATATCTATTAAAATAACTCTGTAGTGTCAAATGATAGAATACATTTATAATTTTGTTTTAATACCTATTCTATGAAGTTCTGTTTATTTAAGAAACCATATATTAATTGTAAAATAATTAAAGCAGTTCAATGTAAAATTGCTTTTCCAGCTGTTTGAAGCATTCTGAAATATTTACAAATGTTCTCATAAATTATCTTTTATCTTTTACTTATTAGGTTGTGGCCATGCTAGGGCACTACCTTGAAGAATTTTAATTGAACAAACCAACCCCAATACTTTTATTTTGTAATCTTGGTACTTATTCTATCAGTGCCTTTTGCTGAACTGCTAAGTCATGGGGATGTAAACACACTAATATAAAACTAGAGTACCTGTAGATCTGATGAATTTGTTGAGATTCATTTAGTGTTTAGTTTGAACATCTGTGAAACCATTTGATGTCTGGAAGAGATGCATGGGTGTGAAGGGAATTATATATATATATATAGAAACATTATTTCTAAAACTCTTAAAGAGAGATATTCGGTAACAGTACTTTGAAGTAAAGACTATTTGCCAACATAATGTGAGAGATTTAGAAATAATAATGTTTCCATTTATTAGATCAGTGGCTGTGTGTCACTTTGAAAATTATATATTTTTGAATGAGAATTTAGCAGCACCATCTAACTAAGCATCTACTCTGTGCTGATAAAGGGTAATAACCCAGAAACCAGTACACAGATGTTGCTGTGTGCTGGATGGGGGTGCTGAGCACCCCTGTTCATAAATATAAAGACACAGATATTGTGTTGTATAGCCAGCTGGAAACGTTTCCTGGGGCTAAACAACAGTAATACATGTCCTATCCAGGACTACTACATTATGTTGGCAAACAGCCTTTATGTTGCATCACATCACAACAATAAGACAGATCTATCTCACCTCAACAAGCTCTGCTCACTTTAACATCATGTCAAGGTACACAAGGGAAGAAAAAATGTTATAACGTTCAAATGGTTCCTGGGTGTATATCTTTAACAAATTCCAGATAAATCACCAACACCCAGATACAGCTCTGTAAAAAATAATGCTTTACTAAAATGGGATATGGTGTCCAAAGTATGACTGCAATACAAAACATCATTAAGGCAGTGGCTGGCAGACTCATTAGCATACCAGACGGTATGTTTTGTGGCATTTTGTTCGTCTTCACATTCTGAATTCAAATTCTGCTGAGGTTGACTTTACTTTCATCCACTCAGGGTTGATAGAATAAGTAACAGTTGAACACTGGGTCAATGTAATCGACCTGCCCCTTCCCTGAAGTTGCTGGCCTTGTACCAAAATTTGAAACCAGTATGAAACATCATAAGATGTCTTTTCTAGGTGGGGGTTTAGGTTAGTCATGGCTTAGCTAATTCTGGCTGAAAATAATTTAACCCTTTAGTTACTGTATTTCTGTAGAGATGCTCCATATTTCTTTCAATTACTTTAAATATAACAAAGAATTTGGTAAAATAATTTAGTTATCATTCAGCTAGTGTTAGGAACATTAAATGCGAGTAAGGTTTGGTAGAAGATTTTAATTCAGAACTTATGAAAACAAGACATTTGTACTCAGAGCCAGAGCCAGTTTCGGCCGGGTTGGTAATGAAAGGGTTAAGTGTCTGAGTATCTAAGTTGTGCAATCTGCAAAGACCAGTGGAATAAAGTACATGAAAATAATTAATGAAAATAGGTAATGCTTGGAGTCAAGAATGGCATCTGGCTGTATAAAACAACCTCAAGAAATTTATGTTCAGTCCATACCCACATTAAAAAGTGGACATAATTATGGTGAAGATGGTGATGATGATGATGATGATGATGATGATGATATAGATTATATATTGTACAGACATGCTCTGATGAAACTATCCAACTGTGGATTATTTGTTTGCTGCTCACGAATGAGTGATATCATTTATAAATAGAAGGAAACAGAATTTTCTGTGGTATATCTGATTTAATTTCAATTCAACAACAAATCAGAGAATAAGAAAGAAATTAAATAACTGCAAATAATATAGCCTGAAGTGTTCTTATACATGTTATCAATAATTGAAGTACATTTAACAGAGAAGTGTCACTAAAAATAAGCCTCTTTCAAAAATTTGATTAAAACAGGCAGTTTAATGAATTTTTTGTGTAGTACACACACGCATACATGTATACACACACACACACATACACACAACCGCACATACATACATACATATGTGTGTGTGTATGTATGTATACATATATATATATATATATATATATATATATATATATATATGCACAGAGAGACATAAATTGTTTTATGTCAATACTGTAGATATATTTCCATACACATCAGTAAATACACTCATGATGATGAAGATGATGATGATGTTGATGATATACATATGTAGCTATAATATATATGTCCATATACGTTTGTATACATGTGTGTATATGTCTCTGTGTGTGTATATACATATATACACACACACACATACAGAGATGCAAACATACACACACACACTCATACCCTCACACACGCAAACATATATACAACTATAAACGAATGGAAAATTATATGTATTACTCTACTCTATGCAAAGTTTTGTATGTGTAGTTCACCTGTACATGCCTATGTGTGTTTGTTTATTCATGTGTGAGTATAAGTTTATGTATGTATGTATGAATGTATGTAATAGAGCATTGAAACTATCATAACTTTGATATATTGAAAGGAATGAAATCCTAAATTGAAGTTAAATCACACTTTAGCAATCTATCCGATTTGATTTGTCTCTTATTAAATCCAAAGAATCCAATAGCTATCTGCTTTACTTTATTTTTAATCTGCTATTCACTGGAGCAAGACAAGAGAAACATGCATTTTAATTCAACAAATGCCACAAGGAAGACTTTTTTCAGGTAAAATAACGAATGTAAATAAACAAAAAAATAATAAAACTGTAATATATTGACATAACTTCCAGTCAAACAAAAATTCATACATTGCATGGGGATCTCATGGAAAACTTTAAAAATTATAGATGTTGAGATCAATCATTAGAACTAAAATTAATTTAAGTTTGACTTAAGGAAACCCAATGTGTCACAAGTGCCTAAGTTATTGGGGTACAAATATAACAGAAACAGAATCAATATTTAATATCTTTTCATCGTTAATACCCATACAATACTGTGTACTCTTGAAAGAAACTCAACTCTCACAACCTTAGCACACCTAGTTGTAAGTACGGACAGATCGTTGTGAAACTTTGGGGAATACTCTATAAGTGATTTGTTTGAATTCAGTCACAGAAAATGCTCTGTAGTATTTATTCTTGCTCTTTACATTCTGAGTTCAAACCTTGCTATGGCCAACTTCGTTACCCATCCTTAAAGTGTCAATAAAATAAAGTTCCAGTGAATTACTGAGGTTGAAGCTACCTCTTCAAAATTGCTGGCCTTGTGCCTCAATCGTTATAATCATTATTTATTGCTGACAGTTTTAAGACCTGTAAAATTTTCCTGTGATTATTCTCAATGTTTTACGAGTGAAATTGAAGGAATTAATTTTTTGTTTTCATTCTATTTCACACAGGGAACTTTTTGAACATTTTTGAATGCCTAAATCTCAATGTGGTTAGACAATATAGAATAGTTTTTAAAATATCACTATTTTTCTATCAAGAGCTAAGATAAAAATGGTTTCTTTTTCCTCTGGATATGCTAAGAAAGAGATTATAGTAAGTAAAAGCAACGATAACCACCACCACGTAGAAAGAAACAAAGTGTAAAGTAAGTTTAATGAACACACAAGCAACTGGGAGAAAGGAGAAGAAATAATACTCCACGTACAAAAAACAGCATAATAGCACATTTGTCAACAACAACAAGACACACTTAAATAAGAATCCTTAAATGTTATCTTTCACAAATGCCTCAGAACAAGAACCTTTCAATGTGGAACATTTTATTGAAGGAAGAAATCTTGGGGGTATTATGATCCTGAGAAAGACACTACTCTATCACATCCCATCATAGATGTGCACAAAAGAAGGAAAGTAACATACTTGTGCTTTATCAAAGTCACAAAGTATTCCTTTTTGCTATTCAAGGACGACAGGGAATATGCCTTGGTCGCTATTTTAAGTGAAATCTCTTTTATTAGAAGAGTAGGGATATATGATATCATGTGTCATTGCCATGGGCAGACATGTCTTAAACAAGACAGGCTTGCATTTTGGGAAGAGAAGAACTTTACGAGCTGGAGGTCAGTTCCACCATAACTTTTGATGACATGTGGTCAGGTAGGAATCAGCATAGGCATAAGAGTTCTAATGATCCTGCAAGACCATTCAAGGTAGGAAACCTAGCTGTTTCATATGTCACAGTAAAAGTCATTTAAAGACTCTACATAGCAAGAACAAAAATAACAATAACCTGAATATATCATGGAGGTTGCCAGTCTGAATGCAACACTAAACACAACTCTGGTGTAGGCAAAAACCAATTTCTCTGTCCTCATTGTTAGCAGCAAATCTTGAGATGCAAGAACTGCCCTCCAGCCCCCATCCCAGCCCAAACCAGCATAAACAAAGAAAGTCGCCCACTGCAAGAACAGCAGTGTGAATTAAACAATGAGGAAACACCCCTCTATATACACACGCAAATTTCAGAATAGCACCACTACAGTTGTATATGGAGGATGAGAGAACAGATAAAGATGGTAGGAATAAGCAAAATTCTTAAAGAAAAACCAGATGGAAAAAGACCCAATAAAAAAAATAAAAACAATAAAAAAGCACAAAAAGATATGCACCTGTGAAGAGACACTGTGCTTGTGTAGATCTGTCAAGCCAAATGAGACCGTAGTCATGGCTGATGCTAGTGTCAGGTCAATAGCACCCATGCTGATGGCATGTAAAAAACATTCACTTCACTCTTGGAGTGGTTGGCATTTGGAAGGACATCCAGCCATAGAAAACTTGCCAAATCAGATCAGAACCTAGTGCAGCTCCCCAGCTTACCAGTTTTCAGTCAAACCATCCAACCCATGCCAGCATGGAAAAACAGATGTTAAATCATGATGATGATGATAAGGATTATTGTCATCATCACCATCACCATCAGCAGTATTGTCATTATCATTATTATTATTATTATTGAAGACATCACACAGTATCCAATATTGCGATGTAGATTGAAGGTATTGTGTGTACCAAATTGTGTACAACAAGGATCTCAGACAGACAACAATTTATAAAGTGTGCATGCAGTTCCCAGTAAATTCAATGCTTACAATACACCAAGATTGTAGGGTATTTCTAAAGTGTCCCGGCTGGGTGGTATTGGACCCAATGCTCCAATAACAAGAACAACCTCTATGTTTGACTCTTGCAGCTGCCATATTTTGGCTATCTCAATTTTCAGGTCTCCATGTTCATCAATCCGTTCCCTTTCTTTCATAACAATATGTTGATCACCTGACACTGCCACATCAATCATTAGACACTCTTGCTTGTCCCTCTTAAAGGCTACTATATACAGCCTTCCATGATCTTACACCTTATCTGTCTAGAAGTCAAAGTCCCAGAGGATCTTTGCCTTCTCATTTTCATTCAGGATCTTTGCCTTCCTGATTTTGTTCAGGATCTTTGCCTTCCCAATTTTGGCAACCAGTTGGCAGAATTGTTAGCATGCTGGGCAAAATACTTGGCAGCATTTTGTCGATTTTTACATTCTGAGTTCAAATTTTGTCAAAGCCAACTTTATCTTTAATCCTTTTGTTGATAAAATATGTACCATTTGAGTATTGGGGTCAATGAAATTGACTAACCACCTCTCCTGAAATTGCTGGCCTTGTGACAAAATTTGAAACCATTATTATTATTATTATTATTATTATTATTATTATTATTAATTAATTAATTAATTAATTCTTAAAAAATATAGTTGTTGTTTCTTGCCTTGCGGGGAAGGCTTTACCTCAGTCTATGGATAACATTTTGTCAAGTTTCATAAAAATTGGATTACTATTTATGTGTGATATTGCATGAGGTGATTACTCAAGAATGAGAGGGTTTTTCATTTATCCATTTGTTTCTTATATATTTGTGGTACAAAAGCATATAGAAAACATCTTTTTTGCTCTCCAGCATTCATTACAAATTGCTGACACACCCACTCAATAAATAAAACCGTTTGCACAGGCAACACAAAAACTGAATAAGATTATAAATAAAATATGAACATGAAAAAAATATATAATGATGTGTTTGATGTTTCTGATACAAATAAGAGTTTAGTGGAAAATTCACACAACAATAACAATAACAATAGCAACAATAGCAACAATAGCAACAAGTACAGCTTTTCACACATTCATTTGCTAATGTTACATGTAACAAGGAAATTTTGGATTTCGAGCAAGCTACAGTTGGAGACACCACGCTGCATCATGATAATATCTTTTTTGTAGACCTTATATTCCTCACAAAATGGGAAAGCTAATTGCTGGAGTTTATATATCTATCTATCTATATATATATATATATATATATATATATATATATATATATATATGTATATATATATCACAAAAAGAAGAAAAATAAGAGAAGGAGCTTGTGTGCTCTCTAAATATGAATTGAATCTTACCTCCATTTTATTTTAACTCTATTCTAGTTGTCTAGAATTTTCTGAAACTAATGAAATCTAATTAATATAACATATTTACTTCTGTCATTTTGACAATATTACTCTTCATCAATATACTAATCACTTTTTAGATTCCTTCTCTTCCTTCGATTGTATTGTATTCCTTAAAACTTCTCTCCCTACACAGATATTCGATACAATAAAGAACCTATAGCAACTTATATAAAACATTAACTGCACTCTCTTCATTTTCATAATCTATATCCCCCACCTCACTCCACTAATCAATGATGATGTTAAAATAATATGAATCTGATTGTTGTTTATAATTTTTCTCAGACAATAAATAAATATGCAATAACATTAAATCTATAATATTTGAAGAGAATAAGTCCAGCTGTGAAATTGCTAATTAGTAAATCACAAAGAAACCAAATTAGCCATGTATATTTCTGTGTAGATTCAATTGTTGCCTGCTACTCTTGTTGCACATAGTAACTGTATTTACCATGAGTAAAAGTAAAATAGACATGAACTGCATTCACATATTATACTGGCAATCATGTTAAAGAACTTGTTAATTATGGGCACAAAGTATTATAAAGTTGTATAAGCAGCAAAATGTAAATTACCAACAGGCTGTCTTCACAAAATAAACATCTAACTAGCTTAGAGATCAAGAATTTTGATGCCATCAGCAACATTATATCAAAGAAGCTTTGGCCTGGTCTCTGTAGTGGAGAAGAGATATTTTGGGGAAATGCAGTTCAGTTTGCTGATGTAAGCAACAAGTATTCTGCATAATGAATGGTTTGTTAGCTAACGGCTTCTGCTCTAATCTCCTCATGTCTTTGAGGAAAGTAACAGAAACTATTCCAGTTTCCAGTTCATGCTTCACTGAATTATTAAGCAAAGCTGTAGTAGTCTTCAATAATGGCACAGTGTTCCAATTTGGTTGGTGGCTGTCCTTCATTGGACACTAAACTCCGCTTGCAAAGACCTGTTGAGGCAAGTGAAATAAAAATCGAACTAAATTTGTAGACTGGCACCCATGCCAACGTCTCTTTCATTGAACATTAAACTCAGCTTGCAAAGACCTGTTGGGGCAAGCAAAAGTGAAATCGTGATGGCACCTGTACCAGTGGATCACTAAGAGCACCGTCCAAGCATGATCATTGCCAG